>NC_089198.1:6314716-6334716 GCF_963930695.1 Labrus bergylta | reverse complement strand
ATCTCTGACAAACTGCAGTAACTCAATCTGAATAAAGAATAAAAGATGTGAATAAAGAGAATGATCAATCAGATGATAACTTAACAACATAACTAGGTCCAATAAGTGAGTGTGTCCCTAAAATAAGTAGAGAGACTTTGTCATTCTGTTATTGTGGATCATTCAAATGTCAGCTTTCTACAGACATCATCCAAACATTCATACAGCTGTTCATGTCAATAAAGACACCAACATGTTACTGACCTCAGTCAAGATTACACAACCAATACTCTACTGAGCTTTACACACCTGGGAGAGTGTGTGTGTGTGTGTGTGTGTGTGTGTGTGTGTGTGTGTGTGTGTGTGAGTCTGTGTGTGTGTGTGTGTGTGTGTGTGTCTGTGTCTGTGTTTGTGTGAGTCTGTGTGAGTCTGTGTGTGTGTGTGTGTGTGTGTGTGTGTGTGTGTGTGTGTGTGTGTGAGTTTGTGTGTGAGTCTGTGTGTGAGTCTGTGTGTGTGTGTGTTTGTGTGTGTCTGTGTGTGTGTGTGTGTTTGTGTGTGTGTGTGTGTGTTTGTGTGTGTCTGTGTGTGTGTGTGTGTGTGTGTGTGTGTGTGTGTGTGTGTGTGTGTGAGTCTGTGTGTGTGTGTGTGTGTGTGTGTGTGTATGTGTGTGTGTGTGTGTGTGTGTGTGTGTGTCTGTGTTTGTGTGAGTCTGTGTGAGTCTGTGTGTGTGTGTGTGTGTGTGTGTGTGTGTGTGTGTGTGTGTGTCTGTGTGTGTGTGTGTGTGTGTGTGTGTGTGTGTGTGTGTGTGTTTGTCTGTGTCTGTGTGTGTGTCTGTGTGTGTCTGTGTGTGTGTGTGTGTGTGTGTGTGTGTGTGTGTGTATGGTGCGCTGAATGTCCTCCCGTAATCATCTAGATATATTGAACATATTCATGTGAGCAGGTTTTGTCTGTGATGAACATCCTCTGATTCTCATAAATACTTCTCTCTTTAAGCCTCTCATCGTTTCTAATTCTTTGAGAATCAACAGATAAAACTGAAATCCGTCCTTAATATTTTCATACTATCTCCATTTGTTCTACTACAAAGAAGAGAGAAGGCTTGTTTTCAATAGTCTTGCTTGGTTTGTGAGTTTGTAGTTTTATTAAAGTTGAAAACGGTGCACGTTCAGTTTGACTCCAGGGAGGACCTTAGCGAGGTGCCGGGCTTGGCTCCAGGCATTCTGGGGCTGCGCTCACTGAATCTCCGCTGAGGTCTCGACAGATGGACGCTCACAGATGCAGGAGGACGGGGAATTGGATTTATTAACAAACCACATACTGATTAACACCACCGGAGCAGCATTTCTCTACGCCCCGCTGTCTATTGTGCACAAATACAACTTTATAACATGTGTTGGGCCACACAGGCTTAGGACAGTCAAACAATGGACTTGGGTGTTGGGGTTGTATCAAGTCAACTTTGGTTATATTCTTTAATAATTATACTTAATTATTAATAATATAAATAAAATATCATTAAACTATGTTTAATCTCGTTTTGGGGCACCAACCTGTAATCAGGTAAATATAACCAAAATATCACTCAAATCAGTCTCAAATTAGTTATTTAATTACTAATATTATTAATAATGAATAACTATATTTAATAAATTGAAGGCGTGAAATCCGTACACAAAGCCTTCGCACCCAGCTTATATCACAATGCAAATACACCAGTAACCACAAACAACTGCTCTCTTAAATTATAACAGAATTTATTTAAACAAAGCAACATCAACCCAAAATCAATGAACTTAATTAAACAAATAACTATTATAAACTAATCTAAGCAACAAACATTATCAAGCAAAGGCTTGTGGATGAGGTGTAAATGTGTGTGTGTGCAGATGAGTATGTATATAGATATGTGTGTGTGAGAGAGAGAGAGAGAGAGAGAGAGAGAGAGAGGGAAGAAGAAAGGGGGGGAGATGGCTTCGTACCCTCGTGGTCGTTCACGATGGCGCAAACCTAACAAAGACCTGGGTGTGTGCACGTGTGGATGAAAGGGAGAGAGAAGGGGGGGGAAGATTACTTCGTCCCACGTGGTCGCCCTTCCGATGGCACACACCTAACAAAGGCCTAAATGTGGCCTTAAGGTCTAAAAGAGACTGAGTTCGGCCCTACACAATCTGTGTCTCTGAGGCGTCTGGATAGCCGTGAGTGTATAGATATCTGTGCGTAATGGCGCGGTGGTGGAGTTGGTCTCCAGATGTACGTTTACACAGGAATATGTGTGTATGTGTGTGCGTAGAAGGGGAAATAAAAGCGAATAAAAGAGAAATGCGTGCCTGAAGAGGCCGGATCACAGTCCGACTCCCGCGCCACAACTCGGAGTAATTCCCTTCATTAACAGAAACAAACCAATAGCCGAATTCAGGTTAATACATCTTACACTGGCCTTTCTGATCAGAAGAGTAATACCCGGTTATAACGCTGTTACGCTAAACACATATAGGACGCAGCGGTCCGAAACAACAACAAGAGTTTTAAACAGTTAAAACTCAGGACGCAGGTCCAACAAAGATAAAAATTACAGTTTCTGCTTTGATCAACAATTGTTAAAAACACTCTCTAAAGCTAATTCTGCCCAGACCTAATTAAGCCTCACTTGTGAATCGCTTTGTCCGCGATTGGTGAAAGGAAAAGAGTCCGGCGATGGAGCAGATCTTCTGTCCGTCCTGGTGCAGAGGCGTCTGATGGCGGCGAGGGTCCCTTACGGCGAGAGCGGCTTCGTTGGTTCTCCGTCGAGTGGAAAAATGCCCTTTGATGTCCTTTCGTTGCAGGACGGAATAAGACCGTTATCTTTCTGATAATCTGTTATAGTCTGACGCTCTCCGAGAAACTGAGATGCGTTCACTGGACAATCCGAGCTCGGAATTTAGAACACTGCCGGCCGCGGATTACCTGCGCGCCAAAACTTAAAACAAAGGAAGATTGTTGCAGGAAACAGGAGATCTTCTTGGGTCTCCGAGCACCGAAGGTCAGCGCGTGAAAAAGAGCGAGCAATGGAAGTCTTGGAGTTTTGTAGCCTGGCCTGCTCCATGGGGGTCTACCTCAGGTCCCCTCCAATGAGGAGAGAGAGGTTCCGGTCCCCCCTTTACTTCACACGTAGGTGTGAAGTACCGCAGGGGATTCTGGGATTAAGAGTCCTTTTAGGCCTCTTTGTGATCTCAGTGAATAACTCAAATGAGGCTTTTACAGAGGTGCAGGCCCAAGTCCATTGCTTGACTGTTCTAAGCCTGCGTGGCCCAACATCCCCCCTTTGTCCTGAAGAATGGGATTGCGGGTCGCGGTCTTTAGGGCAAATAGGGCCAACAGTCCATGCGTGAGGAGACAAATTTTCAAATAGTTAGTGAGCCAAAAGTCCATACATTTTGAGAGGCATTCGGTCTGGGCAGACACTGAGGCAAAGTCTGGGCAGACTGTCTAACTATGTCTAAAGCTAGGCATAAAACATAACCAGGCATTAGCAAAGCTTTGCTACTCAAGGTGCATTCTTTAACAAAACAAATGAAACAAACAGACAAAAGGAGGGGAGAAAGAGAAGAGTATAAGGTGTAGATTTGTGGGCTAACTCCTAGCCTGGGCAGGAGTAAGCCTGTGGGAAGGTGTTTGTGGCATGTAGGTGTGTAAATGTACATGTACATTATATGTCTCCCTACCAATGTCAAAACACAAAACAGGGACTAGGAAACATTCATGTCGGTAGAGTGACATTGTTGTGTTTCTAGAATGGAGGCTACACCCCCACTCCTATGTGGAGTCAGAATCGGGTTCTCTGTAAGCGAGGGAGTCCTTAGGGAGCTCGTAGGAACTCCGATTATACCTACCCTTCTGTCTCAGACTACGGCCATCCCGAGAGTTCCGTTCGGATCTGGTAGCGATCAGTTCTCCAGGCTGGAGCCTACTCTGTGGTTGAGTCCCACCCCCCTGGCTCTGTTCTCTATTCTGCCGGTGATATGGTCTCTTATTCTTAGCACAAGGCAGCTTGTTGCCCTCACGTGACACGTGGCGTAAGCGTGTCTGCCAAACCGCCTGTGCGAATCTTTTGATCTCTTTCATACTAAGCTGATGTGTACGACTATGCAGGGTGACATCTGAACGCACGCAGCCATGCAGATTGTGCATGAAGATGGACTTGAAAGTTGGGTTCTCTTCCAAACCTGGAGCCTTACGTCCCTGGAAATATGCAGATCTAAGTCGCCAGTAATAATCTTTGGGGGCCTCATGCTTCTGATGCAAGACACTGAAAGCACTAAGAAGGGCAGATGCAGGGTCAATGTAGGTGGAGTATTCCTGGCGCAAAGCATTGCAGAGCGCAGAGTACTGGTATCTGATCTCAGGCTGAAGGGTAGTCGTGAAGTTACGGACACTCTTGGAAGTTGTCTTCCAGATCAGCCTGAGTTTTTCTCTTGTGGATGCATCAGGTACCTCACTGAGACACAGGTTAATCTCTCTGAGGTAATCATCGATGCAGAGGTCTGAGTTATCTGGATCAAACCGCTCTACATCCTGTGCCATAGATTCAATGAGCCTTATGCGCATTCTTTGATCTCTGGGTAGAAGGGAGCCATCCCAGTCATCTGAGGTTTGGATATTCCTCAGCTGTGAATCCTGCAATGGGAACCTACAGGTAGCAGGAGGGGGCCTGGTGTTATCTCTGCCTCTGGGGGCTGAGAAGTCACCCCCCTTCCTATGTGGTGATTCAAACCTGTGAAGGTGTGAAAGGGTGTCACAGTTGTCAGAGAACTGGGGCGTTTCCCCAAGGAGCGGGGCTCCACAGTCAAAATCAGGGAAAACTAGACTTATTTCCTCAGTCCTTGGGTTATCCTGGCTGCTCGGTTCTTTACTGAGCTTTTTCAGCAGGGTTGTTTGATCTCTTAAGGGGCTTGGTCCAGGATCAGAGTCATATCCTGACGATATGTCTTGCTCTATGCTTACCTGTGCTCCCTGAATTAATTCAAAAATGTCCAACACTTTCTGCTTGGCAGTTTGTAAGTGCTGACTAACAGATTTGTTTCCTTTCTGCAAGGATCGGACCTTTGGTGGGAGTGTCCCCATGAAATCACGGACACTCCTAGCCGTAGTCTTCCAGATCTGTTTCAGTTTTTCATGTGAGGACGCATGAGGCAGGTCAAGGAGACAATGGTCAACTTCTCTAAGGTAGTCGTTAATACTTGAATCTGGGCTATCTGGGTCAAAACGCTTCAGATCTTTGGCCTGAGGTTCTATCTACCTGGTTCGCAGGCCCTGACCCGAAGGCTGGCAAGGGTCGTCCGATTCGTCTGACGAATCGTAAGCCCTGTGGTTGTCACGGTAGTAGAGTTGTAACCGTGGCGGGGTTTGTGTTCGGCTCAGACGTGGCCGTCTATCGTGGGACAGGTAGCGTTCGGTGCCCAATTGGGCCCGTGTCTCCTCCCTGTCTCTAGGGGGAGTAAAGCCTCTCATCCTGCGGGGTGAGGGTTCTCTTCGCTCAAAGCATATGGCGGAACGCGGGGGCCCTTCCTCTTTACTCATCCTACTCTTTACCGGGTGGTCTGAGGACATGGGCGCTTTTGTGCCTGGGTCGACCCGGCGGTGCCTTCCCCTCTCCTCCAGATCCTGCAACATGTCTGTCTCCCTCCTCCAGGGGCTTGGTTCGGTCTCCCATCCTTCATCTGAGGTTTCCTCATCTGATCTGGGGGCTGAAGTCCTTCTCTGCCTGTCCTGAACTCTGGGTACCATATCACTTCGTTTCCTCTGTTCGGCCAGTTTGCTGCTTTCGTGCAGTGTTTCGGTCCCAAGTCCATTGCTTGACTGGTCTAAGCCTGCGTGGCCCAACATGGGCCTGCACCTCTGTAAAAGCCTCATTTGAGTTATTCACTGAGATCACAAAGAGGCCTAAAAGGACTCTTAATCCCAGAATCCCCTGCGGTACTTCACACCTACGCGTGAAGTAAGTGGGGACCGGAACCTCTCTCTCCTCATTGGAGGGGACCTGAGGTAGACCCCCCATGGAGCAGGCCAGGCTACAAAGCTCCAAGACTTCCATTGTTCTTTCTCTTTCCACACGCTGACTTCAAGTGTTCGGAGACACAAGCTCACCTCCTGTTTCCTGCAACAATCTTCCTTTGTTTTAAGTTTTGGCGCGCAGGTAATCCGCGGCCGGCAGTGTTCTAAATTCCGAGCTCGGATTGTCCAGTGAACGCATCTCAGTTTCTCAGAGAGCGTCAGACTATAACAGATTATCAGAAAGATAACGGTCTTATTCCGTCCTGCAACGAAAGGACATCAACGGACATCTTTCCACTCGACGGAGAACCAACGAAGCCGCTCTCGCCGTAAGGGACCCTCGCCGCCATCAGACGCCTCTGCACCAGGACGGACAGAAGATCTGCTCCATCGCCGGACTCTTTTCCTTTCACCAATCGCGGACAAAGCGATTCACAAGTGAGGCTTAATTAGGTCTGGGCAGAATTAGCTTTAGAGAGTGTTTTTAACAATTGTTGATCGAAGCAGAAACTGTAATTTTTATCTTTGTTGGACCTGTGTCCTGAGTTTTAACTGTTTAAAACTCTTGTTGTTGTTTCGGACCGCTGCGTCCTATATGTGTTTAGTGTAACAGCGTTATAACCGGGTATTACTCTTCTGATCAGAAAGGCCAGTGTAAGCCGTATTAACCTGAATTCGGCTATTGGTTTGTTTCTGTGAATGAAGGGAATTACTCCGAGTTGTGGCGCGGGAGTCGGACTGTGATCCGGCCTCTTCAGGCACGCATTTCTCCTTTATTCTCTTTTATTCTCTTTTATTTCCCCTTCTACGAACATACACATACACACATATTCCCGTGTAAACGTACATCTGGAGACCAACTCCACCACCGCGCCATTACGCACAGAGATCTATACACTCGCGGCTATCCAGACGCCTCAGAGACACAGATCGTGTAGGGCCGAACTCAGTCTCTTTTAGACATTAAGGCCACATTTAGGCCTTTGTTAGGTGTGCGCCATCGGAAGGGCGACCACGTGGGACGAAGTAATCTCCCCCCCCCTTCTCTCTCCCTTTCATCCACACACGCACGCACCCAGGTCTTTGTTAGGTTTGCGCCATCGTGAACGACCACGTGGGTACGAAGCCATCTCCCCCCCTTTTCTTCTTCCCCCTCTCTCTCTCTCTCTCTCTCTCTCTCTCTCTCTCACACACACACACACACACACATTCACACCCCTTCCACAAGCCTTTGCTTGATAATGTTTGTTGCTTAGATTAGTTTATAATAGTTATTTGTTTAATTAAGTTCATTGATTTTGGATTGATGTTGCTTTGTTTAGTTGTTTGTGATTACTGGTGTATTTACATTGTGATATAAGCTGGGTGCGAAGGCTTTGTGTACGGATTTCACGCCTTCAATTTATTAAATATAGTTATTCATTATTAATAATACTAGTAATTAAATAACTAATTTGAGACTGATTTGAGTGATATTTTGGTTATATTTACCTGATTACAGGTTGGTGCCCTAAAACGAGATTAAACATAGTTTAATGATATTTTATTTATATTATTAATAATTAAGTATAATTATTAAAGAATATAACCAAAGTTGACTTGATACAACCCCAACACATGTACAAGAAAAAAACACACAACTTTGAGAAATGAGGTCTGGTAGACCGGTGGCTTTGTTAAGTTGGCTCCCCGGCTATCGGTACTGTTGCCCGGCTTGAGTACGAGACATCAGTCCGGCAGGATTTTGAACTTGTCAGGCCCGGGGCAGAGGGCATCAGCGTCCTGTTGATATAGATAACATCGCCTAAAGTGACTGAACAATAAATTAATCACACATGGAGCTCAGCATAAGTTTAGACAGGAAGACTGGTTATATTCTTTCACTCATTCATTCATCCTTTCACTTCAACCTAAACCACTTCCTCTGTCTCCCTTCTCTGGTGATCAGCTGTTTATGGGCGTTTTTTCTTCAAGTGATCAACCAATCAGATTTGGGCACAACCTCTCCCATCCAATCATTCTGCAGCAGCAAAAAGGCTAAAACAACTCTCTCTCTTCCGCAGCCCTTCTGTCTTTTCAGGCAACCGCTGTAACGCACCAACGCCCCAGGCACCTCCATTCCAGCTCAGCAGAGTCCAGATCAGGCTCGGATACCAATCCCTCATCGCAGCTCCCATTCATCTTCACCACCACCAGTGTCTAGACTCCATAGGGGGGTCTCCTAACCTGCTGTCGGCTTCATTACCTTCCGAGCGTGAAGTCGTCACGATGGAGTCTAATCCCCAAAACACTTTGCACATTCCAAATTAATTGTTGCACATTTATTGTAAATAAATAATTGTTCATTCTCAAGTAAGTCTCTCCTGATTGAAGTCTGTAAGTCAGGCTGTAAGTCAGGCTGTGTGTAGTACTTACACAACACACGTGTGTGTGTACATGTGGCTGAAACATTCCGTCATTGTGTGTGTGTGTGTGTGTGTGTGTGTGTGTGTGTACTTCATAATAAAATATATATCTGTTAAATCACCAGGTAATGGAGTCTCTAGAGCTGTCAGTATTTAAATATCAAAGCGTACACTTTTAGGTTATCTCAAGAAATAGCTGATAAAGATGGCAGATACAGTATATCATCATATCAGGTTTCTTACTAAATGTGAAGTGCACTCTAGTGAATGCCTACGCTCCTAATAAAGGTAAAGCTGAATTTCTTTCCAAGTTGAATGTGATTCCATCTCAATAACCCAGTCAGTGATCCGGTTGTGGATAGGCCTGGCCGCCCACTTCCATCTGATGGTGCGTTATCAGCAGCACTTCATGAATTAGGCTAAAGGACATTTTGGCAATGACTGACATATGGCGTGTTGTAAATCCTACAGCCCGTGAATACACATTTTATTCTAATGCTCATAACTCATACTCTCGGATTGATTATCTATTTTATCACAATCTATGGTGGAGAATGTGATTGACAGCAATATACATAATATGATTATTTCAGAACACACCCCCTTATCTGCTCTCCTCTCTCTTTCTGTAAATAACCATAAAAGTAAGCAGTGAAGATTTAACAATTCTTTACTTAAAGACAAAGAGTTTGTGTCCTTGATAAATGAGATAAACGAGTATATGTAGCAGAACAAGATGCAGACGAACTGACAAACTCTGTACTCTGCACTCGTTAAGGTTCATCACAGATTAAACCTGCTCACATGAATATGTTGAACAAACACACAGAGTGTCTTTGATGTAAACAGTCATCTTCAGGTATTTCACTGTCAGGCATCAAATGTTTCCAAACCAACAGACTTGAATTGATCCTTCAGCGTTGATCACTGCAGTCTGATCAGCTCTGTGTGGAGTTCAACTTCTTTAACTAAGTAAACTCAGTTAAACCACTTTTGATATGAGTCTGGCAGTCCGTTCTTCTACGTGTCCGCACTATCGTGATCTAACTCTGTCACTGACTTTTTATGCGCCATGAATCTGTGCCATCTCCGTGCGCAATTCAAGGAAGAATTTTAGCGCTGCTCCGGGGTTAAACCAGCGGACCTCTGTATGATTGGACAGCCTGTGCGTGATATTGTTTTCAGATAAGAATGAAATGTTCAGTAATAGTTATATTTTTACAGTCTGATTAAAGCTGGTGATAAAGGCACAACAGCAGGCTACTGCATTTAGAAGTGATGTCACGCTGAAACTTTTAGGTGATCAACACAACACGCTCACCTCTGGGTGACCTAAAAATGAACCATCTGTAAATAAAATCAGTTAATATTCATTTTAATTTACTGTTTTTACAATAACCAGAGGTAAAATAAGTCTATCATCAGGCTCAATGCCGGTGTCCACAAACTACACTGGATGTGAGGAGACGGTCTGGGCCGTTACGCAGGACAGAGAGGATTGTTTTTTATTTGCACGAGCTGCTCTTTGTGGCTCACTCCATAGGAAGCTTTGTTATCATTAGTAAAACTTTTGTTTTCCATCAGTGAAGACAGGAGAAACTGGTAAGAAGTGTGGACAGAACTGAAGACCGTCATGATGAGCGCGCAGTGCAGCGGTGTGCCTGTCGTTAAGTCTCGTAGCTTTGATGAAATTCTGGCAACTTGTGAGCAAATAAAACTAAAGAAATATCGCTCCTTCGATCTCTCTTGAAAACCTGCATTCTGTGTCACCTCTCTCAGGTGTTCAGCCTGTTTTCTGATGTGATGTATTACCAGAGTAATGCAGGAGCTCGGCCACTCGTCTTTTTTATGATTCTCCCTGCTGAGAAAATAGTTCAAAGTGCCCTGTTTAATTAATTTTAGTATGATGATATCAACCTTTACGTTGCTCATTATAGGTTTTAAAACAATTCAGGGAAAATAAGCATTACAAAAATTTCATTTATAAAAAAATAAAATAATTTTTCAATACATTTCCTCCTTCTTCCCAAAACGTCTCACGGGCCAGATTAAACCTGCTGTTGGGCCGTATGTTTAACATCCCTGCCCTAAGATAAGAGTTAGCCCTAACCCTAACCCAAAAAACAAAGACGATCGTCTGCAACGAAAAGTGAACTAAGTAAACATCTGTAATATTTATTCTAGTTATAGAGAAGACATTCAATCAAAGAGTCTTCAATTTCCTTTGACACTTTCAGAATCTCACAGTGTCACAAACATCTCAGACAAAACAAGTGTTTGACTTTATTTTTATGTCTGATGGTTGAAATTGGAATGATTGTTTTTCTTTGTTTAATTATTCATAATTTATCTAAAAATCAGCTGTTCAGGTGGTAAAGAGTGAAATATACAACAAGTTATTTTTTTATATATATTTAGGTTTAAAATGTAAGGCTTTAAATTGCTACCACTCTGTGGATAAAACCACAGAAGAAGAAAATGGACTTAGGCATTAAGATCCTCAGTGTGGATCATTTGATTATCAGCCTGAAGTCTACAGTTTAGTTTCACATCATATGAATCTGAACAGAGAAATGAAACCTGTTGTCTTACCTCAGAGTCTCCAGTCTACAGTTTGGATTCTGCAGTCCAGAACAAAGCAGCTTCACTCCTGAATCCTGCAGCTCGTTGTCAGTCAGGTTCAGCTCTCTCAGATGGGAGGGGTTGGACTTCAGAGCTGAGGCCACGACTTCACAGTGAGTCTCTGACAGTCCACAGTTAGAAAACCTGTCATGACATTAATGGTACATAATATGTTATTTAAAGGAATGTCTTAATATTTTGACAAATTGTGTTCAATCACATCAGAGGTTCAGCTAATCTGAACTCACTTTAGTTAACAAACATTTCTATCACTTGTAAACGTGTGTGTGTGTGTGTGTGTGTGTGTGTGTGTGTGTGTGTGTGTGTGTGTGTGTGTCTTAGCGATGCTCCGTCATGAAGACAGCAGAGAGAGGAGCAGGGAAAAGTAACTGCAGCTACAACAAATGTGTTTAATACTTGTAGCCTAGTTTTAAATAAAGTATAGCATAGTTATACATGAATGATGGGTAAAACATTTACCCGCCCTGTGGCGGATAGCCCTAAAATTTACTTGCCAAAAAGAAAATGTACGTGTTTGGCGGTTGTTCATTTCAGACCCTGCGTATACGTCATTACATCATACATAATATCAAATCAAGGCTTATAGTATTCAAGTAATAGACTATTAATGACAGGAAATGTTTCAACATTTAAAGAAAATACTGACATGCTCTTTGTCTCGCTTTTTAACAGAGAAAAAAGTTTATTTTAGATCTTTAACTTTACTATTTGGAGGCTGGAACGAGTTTTCATTGTAGCCATGTAGGCTAACTCATTTAGCTGCAATCTGCTCATAGAGTCAGAGCAGAACAAACAGCAGACCGGGGACTCAATTTATGTTGTTTGTTGTCACAAATTGTAAAGAACTGTGGCTTAAGAATCAGGCTGTGTTAACTTGTCACTGTGTAGCTTTATTCTGAACTCACACACTGCACGTAACAACAATGCACTCTATCAGGTACGGTGGCTGAGGAGGATCACAGTGCAAAGTCGCACTTCACAATAGCGCTTCTAGCACTATAACGATACATTACACAAATCGCTCTGTTACGTTTATTTTATTTACCCCTAACCCCCCGTTACATGCAACTTTGTTAAAGCTAACTAGAGAAAGAAATCTTGTTTTTGAAGCTTATAGCAAATTGATTGGGGGGGGGTTGTAGATACATTTCCGTTCTGCACGCAGAGAGAAACAGTGTTTCATTGTTTCTTGGTCTGTGGTCGTCTTGTGTCTCTGTTCCAGATGTTAATTCAGATGTTTTCTTTTTTGGTGTTTTCACCTGGCTCTGTCAGAGACTCAGAGACATGAGTGGAGAGCTCTCTATAAAGCACCTCTAACAAAGAGGGGTGGTGATCTGCAGTGGAGGATTCTTCATGGCAGTATTGCTGTGAATAGTTTTGTGTCTGTGATTAATCCTGATGTTGTAGATACATGTCTGTTCTGAACGCAGAGAGAAACGGTGTTTCATTGTTTGTTGGAGGGTGGTCGTCTTGTGTCTCTGTTCCAGATGTTAATTCAGATGTCAGATTGTCAATTGTTTAATTTCCTGCTAGGTCAGGCAAAGATGGCTGTGTACCTGAGCAGGAGAAACAAGATAGAAGGATCTTTGGATGCTGATGTAAAGATTTTTTATGTTTGTATGTTAAAAGCTCGTCTGAAACTAGATTTCAGTTTCTTCAGTTTGTCAAACAATCTAGAAGAGTTTGAAGACACTTGGTGCATCAAACGTGTTTTATGTTCTGTTAAAAATGATGATTTGGTTTTTAGTAACATTTTGATTTGATTTTGGTTTTATTTTATTTTATTTTATTTTATTTTATTTTATTTTATTTTGTTTTATTTTTGAGTGATTGGCTGTTTGTTATTTGTGTTTTTTTTAAATACTTTGAGCAATTAAATGAAGTTTGAAAAATCAAAAAAAAAAAATCTATCTCCCTTTCTCTCTCTCTCCCTCTTTCTCCCTCTCTCTCTCGCTCTCTCTTTATCTCTCTCTCCCCCTTGTTATTAAACAAGAGTAAAGTCTTTGACCTGCTTTTTGTAAAGCGTCTTGAGATGACACTTGTTATGAATCTTCATTTTTGCGGTTACCATGACAGCCCTAGTTGTAATGATAATAATATTTATTGTAACAATAATCACTATTGTTATTACTGACACTAATAGGATGATAAAAGAAAAATAGTAAACGTAGGGATTATTATGAAACAAATGACCTGTGACCTTGAAGTTGGTAAACACTAGATCTAAAAAAAGACATATTTCACTCACAGCATTTAAAGCAGTTCAAGAGAACTTATAACAAAATACAAGTGACTGAAGAGTTTGTTAATATTTCAGATAAACACTGTTTTCAAAAACCTAGATATTGTATAGTATATATTTGAAGAACTAAACGACTTATTTTTACTCATATTTAATCACATCTGGACTTACTCTGCCTTCCTGCAGTTCCTCACAGCTGGAATCAGTCTCAGTTGTCCCTGGTCTGATGTATTGTACTTATTTAGGTTCAGCTCATCCAGAACCTCCTCTGACATCTGCAGCATGTAGGCCAGAGCAGAGCAGTGGATATCAGAGAGTTCATTCTCTGATCTGTTCTCTGACTTCAGGAACTCTTGGATCTCCTGATGGACTGAGAGGTCGTTCATCTCTGTCAGACAGTGGAAGATGTTGATGCTTCTGTCAGGAGAGATATCTTTACTGTTCATCTCCTTTAGGTTGTTGATGACTCTCTGGATCATTTTCTGACTGTTGTCTCTCCAACCCAGCAGGACTCCTAAGAGTCTCTGGTTGGACTCCAGAGTGAGGCCATGAAGGAAGCGAACAAACAGGTCCAGGTGACCATTTTTACTTTTCAGGGATTTCTCCATGGCACTCCTCAGGAAGACATCCAGGGATACGTCATCACTTTCAGGAGTTTGAAAAAGGATCCTGATGTCTTTAAGGAAAGCCTTCACTACACCTCTCTTCCTGTTTGTCAAACAGTGGAACTTGTAGACTGCAGCCAGGAACTCCTGAACACTCAGATGAACAAAGCAGTAGACTGTTTTCTGGAAGATCACACACTCTGTTTTGAAGATCTCTGTACAAACTCCTGAGTACACAGAGGCCTCTGTGACATCCAGACCACAACGCTCCAGGTCTTCTTGGTAGAACATGATGTTTCCTTTCTCCAGATGTTCAAACGCCAGCCTCCCCAGCTTCAGAAGAACTTCCCTGTCAGCCTCCACCAGCTCATGTGGACTCATCTGAAGTCCCTCATCATACTTGTTCTTCTTCCTCTTTGTCTGAACCAGCAGGAAGTGTGAGTACATGTCAGTCAGGGTCTTGGGCAGCTCTCCTCTCTGCTCTGTGCTCATCATGTGCTCCAGAACTGTGGCAGTGATCCAGCAGAAGACCGGGATCAGACACATGATGTGGAGGCTCCTGGATGTCTTGATGTGTGAGATGATTCTGCTGGACAGATCTTCATCATCACTGAACCTCTTCCTGAAGTACTCCTCCTTCTGGGCTTCAGTGAAGCCTCGTAGTTCTGTTAGCCTGTCAACACATGAAGGAGGGATCTGATTGGCTGCTGCAGGTCGAGAAGTTATCCAGATGAGAGCTGAGGGGAGCAGATTCCCCTTGATGAGGTTTGTCAACAGTGTGTTTAACGGTGATTTCTGTATGACATCAGACACAACCTCCATGTTTGTGAAGTCCAACGACGGTCTGCTTTCATCCAGGCCGTCAAAGATGAACAACAGTTTACAGACAGCGAGCGTCTCTGCTGTGACCTTCTGTAATGTTGGATGGAAAACACGGAGCAGCTCAAGAAGACTGTACTCCTTATCTCTGATCAAGTTCAGCTCCCTGAATGAAAGCAGGATCACCAGACTGAGGTCTTGGTTCTCTGAGCCGTCTGCCCAGTCCAGAGTGAACTTCTGCACTGAGAAGGTTTTTCCAACACCAGCGACGCCGTTTGTCAGAACCACTCTGATGGGTTTCTCTTGGTCGGGTTGAGCTTCTGTCTTTTGGTTCTGTTGGTCGGGTTGAGCTTCTGTCTTTTGGTTCTGTTGGTCGTGTTGAGCTTCTGTCTTTAGGTTCTGTTGGTCGGGTTGAGCTTCTGTCTTTTGGTTCTGTTGGTCGGGTTGAGCTTCTGTCTTTTGGTTCTGTTGGTCGGGTAAGGCTTTAAAGATGTCCTGACACTTGATTGGAGTCTCATGGAGGGTCTTCTTTTTAGAGTCTGTCTCAAGCTGTCTCACCTCATGTTGGGTGTTCACCTCTTCACTCTGTCCCTCTGTGATGTAGAGCTCAGTGTAGATCCTGTTGAGGAGGGTTCTACTTCCTGTTTCATCACTTCCTTCAGTCACATGTTCACATCTCTTCCTCAGACTGATCTTAAGTTCATCTGTAACCTCCTGCAGACCTCTATCTGCTGAAAGAGAAGAAACATATCCTGAGACTGGATTTATAAAATGATCAAATCAACAATTGTCATTATTACACATTAAGCAAACTGCATGACACAAAAACATCCCTGTAATAAATGTGTGCTGCTACAAGAGAAATAAAATATACTGAATATAAACTGACAGCAAGAATCAGATAAAATGTAAATGTTTCATTTAACTATATATCAATGAAAATACTAACTGCTTTGTCTTGTTTTTAGACACAATGACTTCAGTCTTATTTATTACAGTGCTGGACTTACTGGATCTCTGCAGTCCTCGTTCTCCACACTGGGGACAGGAGGACTCTCCTGATGAAGTAGACTGGTCCCAGTATGAGGTGAGACACTGTCTACAGAACCAGTGTCCACATCTGGTAGAAACTGGATCTCTTAGGACACACTGACACAAAGCACAGCTGGACAGCTGCTCCTCCACAGAAACAGACCCCTTTGTTATTCTGTGGAGATAAGGGAAATCATAAAGCCGTGAAAACTGACACTGACATTTAGAAACCAGTGGTGGACTAAATCAAATAAAGACACAAAAAGCAGTGTTTTAAAAAGGTGTGCCATGTCCTCCGCAGTGAGCATGTGCAGAAGTCTGTCTGTGTAACCATAGAGTCTACCATCTGAGTCCAATAACTGACCTACAAGTGTGATGTTATTTTCAACCAGTTTTCAAAAAACAGGGATTCATTTTTGTAGAGAATGTCCTTATTGTTCCAGAAAGTTCCAAAAAGTTCAAACCCACACTCAAATTTAAGGTGCACCTTATATTTTGCTCCGTGGTGATAACTACTCCCAGGTATGTGACCTGGTCATTCACTGGATTGTTACAAATATGGGGAACATTACAATCTTTGACAGCCATAAGTTCAAAGTGTTTAATATTTAGGTTGAGACCTGAGACCTTTGAAAAGTTATTAATCAGCTTTATAGAGAGCTGCACACTGAGCATGTGCAGGAGCTGTGTCACGACCTGCACACTGAGCATGTGCAGGAGCTGTGTCACGACCTGCACACTGAGCATGTGCAGGAGCTGTGTCACGACCTGCACACTGAGCATGTGCAGGAGCTGTGTCACGACCTGCACACTGAGCATGTGCAGGAGCTGTGTCACGACCTGCACACTGAGCATGTGCAGGAGCTGTGTCATGAGTTAAAAAAATAAGTAATGTAAAATCTGAAATATAAGTTGCACTGGTATAAGACGCGCTGTGTTTTTGAAGGTCTCTCAGAGAGAAAATAAAGTTTACACTGTCTTCCTGCGTTACAGTTTTTATTGTGTTCAGCGAAGTCCAAAACCTGCAGTTACTGTTCAGCTCTGTCACCCTTTTAGTCTGTTTTCTCTTTGTGGAGTCTGCTCTCCTACCAGCTACAGTACGGTAGTCGAGCTCTCAGCCTGCAGGGAAAGTTGTGAAGCAGAGACTCCTAGCTTGCGAGCTCTCTGCCCGACTCTGCTTGTTTCTCTTTAACTTTAATAAAGGACTCTTTCAATCAAAAGAGCGTTCAACAAGGTTTATTTATGGAACAATATCCTACAGTTTTCTGTAAATTCATTATTTTGACCTCTTGAGGGAAAAGTTTTGAAAACGTAGCGCAGCCAGACTGGTCTGTGTCGCTGTCTTTCCCAGAACAGCGTGCAATCAGCTCTTAATACACTGAGGGCCTGATTTACTAAAGTCCCAAGTAAAGAGTACTAAACTGTGTGTTCACTCCAAAAAATTGCACGTTTGGTGAGTGTGTGTGTGCAAACCTTGTGGAGGCGGTACTATTTAAGTTGGGTTTTTGTGTGTTCTACTGGTTTACGTCATGGAGAGTTTGGACGGAAAGCAGGACGACGGCAAGCGCAAAATAGGTCTCAGTGGAAGAGGCAAATGAACGTACAGTATTTTTGAGTTCTAGCAGATAAAACTGAATATTACAAAAATAAAATTTGGCTTATAAGAAAACCTCTGCATTAAACAGGGCCTCTGTTTTCTTCATCTTTTGAAGATGAATTGTCATACATTGTGCAGGAGGTGTGAGCTGTGTCCTCTGTGGCGCTCAGGCGCGACACTCGGCACATTGTTGAGCACCAGACAGCTGGCCAGCGCTGTGTCTGATCGGACATAAACGCTCTTCCTAAGAGTTATCTAAGACGGGGGTACAAGCAGTGGTGAGGTTCCCCCAGTCAAGCGTAGCAGCAGCGGGCTTTAGAGGGAGGAGACGAGCGCACTATGGAGAGGAGCGCACCAGAGGGCACGAGCTGGGGGAGAGATGCACAACCTGAGAAAAAGGAAATCCCCAGTTTAAAATAAAATGTTGGTGAGAAGAGGGAAATATGAAGAAATAAACATCAGTGTTGAAATTCTTTAGAATGCAGAGGCTGTGAATGTTCAGTTTTCTTTAAATAGGCAACAATATAGTTTAATCATGGTGTTTCCTGCTGTCATTCCAAACTTATTAACATGTGTGGGGAATAACGTGATCTGTATGCCTTCTTTTGTTGTGTCTATGTCTCCTCCTAACTTCAATAACAGCAGTCTGTTGTGTGTAACACTGGTCTCCTGGGTTAGCACCTTCTTTTCAAAGGTGTTAAATTCAGACACCGTCACAATCACCTCAGTTTTTGTCTGCTTGGTAAATCACAATGCGTGTACTAACTTAACTTGTTTTCATTTTCTCCTTTCTAGGACAGAAACGCCCCATATTGAATATTCATTAAGTCAAACGTACTAAATGGACAATGCGTGTTGTTTTGTTCATATGAAAGATTCAGTCCTCACAGCACGCCGTTAGTAGATCAGTTAACACATTTTTTGTGGGTGGTATCAAGTTTGCACACGTTTTAAGACACACAAACCTTTAGTAAATCAGGCCCAATGAATGGGGATGGTTTTTTAATCGCGTCCGGCCGCACCCAGTGATGGTGACTTCTGCACCCGCGGTAATGATGGTTCATGTGTCAACATTTTATACTGGTATATTAGTAAGACCCAGCCAACTTTTAAGTGCATCTTACACCGGATTTTACGGTACTTCAGTAAAAATAAAAAGATCTCATTGTGTAGTCATGTTAGAAAACATTAAAAAAGACAAACAAAGAGTGGACACAACAGAAAACATGATTCAAAGAAAACGATCACAGCAGATCTCACTAAACTTCAGGATCAGTTTAAAAGACTACTTCCTGCAGAATCACAGAGAAGACGACTAGATACACAACCAAAGAGTCAATACTGAAATCATATTATCTTATCTATAAACATATAATACATATATAGAATCCTTAGTATGTTGTTATGAGTTCAGTGACTTTCTCTGTATGATCACTGTGTGCAGGTTGATGATTAAAAACAAGAAAATCAACACATTGTGGAGTTCAGGACTCTTTCTTTTAGTTTGACAGTTTGGTGATTAAAAAAAGTTCTCTTACTGTGGATCTGAGGGTCCTGGTTCATTACTGAAGTTTAGAGGACGAGCTTTAGACCGGTAACTCTTCATAGAGAGACAGCTGGACAGAGGAGACTCTGCTCTGTCCTCCTCTTTGCCCCCTCGATTACCCATCTTGTGATCTCCAGATTTATCAGAGGACAATAAAAGACGTTCATGCAGGTAAAACAACCTGAGGACAAAATAACAAACAGGTGAGATACAAGCAGGAAAAATGTGAAAGACGGAGATGGTCAAGTGTCCACATCTCATTACCTGATGTGATCCTTCATTTGATTTTCTCTTCCTTCCTGTCTGCCTAAGTACCTGATGCAGCACCTCAGTGCAGTTTGTTTTGATCCTAACATGATTTGTCCGTCTGATCTGCCCTGAATAATGCCAATAACAAGACATTGAGTCTTAAACTTTAAACATTAAACTAACATGTTAGTATTCAACAGCAACCATGACCTTTAGGACATTTGGACAACTAGAAGTGTATAAAACAGGGTTGGAAATCAGCACTCGTCACATACGGGTGTCTTTTTGCAGTGGCGGGTGAATTTGCTCAACCTACCGACCACAGTGGCAGAGCGAGGGTCACAATGGTGCTCTATATGCTGGAATGGCTTTGCTTGGTGTAACATGATTAACAGAGCACAGACTAGCATCTCTTTAACAGCGGGTCAACCAGCTTCAGGTGTGTTTAAACTGACGCCTCGCTGTCTCAAGTCCAACATGATGAAAAGAAGAGCGCTGTGGCGTTGATTTGGGCTCAAAGGAGCAGCTGTAAATACTATAACTTCAGACATTTGTCTTGGGCTCAAAGTGCTGCACACATTCAGCGGCCTCACAGTAGAATCCATAAAAACAATAGAAAAACACATCGACATGTCAACAGAAAAGTACAGACCCATGTATAAAACACAACATATATTGCACATTACCCATATAGAGAAAAAGATATCAAAATATAAAAGCATGTAAGAACATCATGACGCCATGATGTTTCTGCTGGAAATGTCCAATGATGAAATGGTGAAACAGACAGTGGCTTATCTTAGAATTTATTGGGCCGAGGTCAGACAACAGCAACAGAACACAAATGGCTGAC
>NC_089198.1:6299716-6309716 GCF_963930695.1 Labrus bergylta | reverse complement strand
AAAAGAACATAAGCAACATCAATAAAATGTCAAACATTATCAAAAGAAGAATAGAAGTTAATCTAAGTGAATTAAACATTTATTTTGACAAACATAGACTCAAAACAAGACTCAAATTCTACAGACACATTAAACCAAATGTTAACAAGTTTAGAATGACTAACAGATAAAAGTTGAAACACATCCAGCAACAATCAGAGTTTTTAAACACACTTAAAGTTAAATATCATCAATTTACACTCAGAAACCAGCAAACCGTCTGAGACTGTTTCCAGAGACAAACAGCAGTTTGGCTGCTGAACACACCTAAAGGATCCCAGCCTCTCATGCTGCATTCATGTCCTTTGGGAAATATCATATCAGAAGTTTCCTGCTTGAAACTAATATAAATCTGTTCAAATGGGACCTAAAGACGGATCGGGAACATCGTGGTTGGATCCAGAGAATACTCTTGTATGAATCCTGACACGTTTTTGAATCTCTTTCTCCCGTCGTTAGTGATTTTTTTGTGTGATCTCCACAAAATGTGTGAATGCAATGCTTGATTTGGTATAAAAACCCACTTTAAGAAGTATTGCTCACTAGTTCATGCGTGTAACGAAATCTCTAAAAGCCGACAGCTCCTGAAGGAAGCCCGCTGTAGTTGTTCCCATTTGACATGAATGCAGCATTAGCCTGCATGCTAACTAGGAAACCACCGAGTCGTAGTCTACTGTCGTTCCTCAAAACAAAACTACATTTCCTCTCTGCGGCCTTCCCGTTTTTCTTGCACTAAGTTGCTATCATGCTCCAAAAAAGAATCATCTTTAGATAAATGGGGCTTCGTTATAACACACTGTAAAAGGGGGCTCGCTGCTTGTGGTAGAAATAGCCTTCTGGTTTTTTTTCAACATCTGCACTACAACATTGGATTAGAGGTAAGAAAAACATCGTACAAGGCAAAGTGATTCAAAGCATGTGATTAAGCCTGCAAGTGGTAAAAAAAAAAGAAACCCAAAGTGTGTACTTTTACAAACCAGATTGAAACCAAAGACTGGTGTTGAGGAGGTGATAGTGCATAGATTTGCATGGCACTAAAAGGCGTGCCAGGACTGAATACAGCACTCGATGACTCGTCTACCAGCTGTGGAAAAAACTGAAATCTTTCACTGCGTAAATATCAATATGATAAACATATCTGCCAGCATCCTGTGGAGTTTGATGATTAGAAGCTGATATGTTACAGGACGGGGTGTGAGTGTGTGTCGGGGGGGGACCTCGTGTGGCGTCTTAACGGCGGATGCTACACAGAGGGGGTTTTTTCGAGGGGAAGGAACGCACAGAAGCGGTTTGAAGATGTTTTAGAGCAGAAACGAACCGAAGAAAAAAAATCCCTAAAGGACGCTTGTTGAGGCCTCCGAGTGCTGAAAGCTGCCCTGAAGGCACACTTCAAGTCTGTGTGGGTAAAGGGCAGGCAGAGAGCACAGAGGGGAAACCAGTACTGTCCACTTTGTCTGCTGGGGCAGACAGAAGGCTGTGGGTTCACAGGTAATAATATGAAAAGTTTAGAAATGGCTTCTTACCTGATGTCTTTAAAGCTTGAAGTTCAGTGCTCTTCCTCCACTTCAACCTGATGGGAAAGATCAGTCACATACGATATAAAAACAAACCAGGATCACTCATTAAACATATTTTAGTGAGTCACACAACTCTCTATTTAACGGTTCATTCAATATTTAAAAATCATGTATGTTGCTTTCCGTTCTTCTTTGTCCTGCAGTCTGACAAGTGATTACGACGAAGAACATTATATTTGATCTCAAACACGTCAGCGCAGCAGCTTACCTGCCTCCACAGTAGGGTCAAAGTTCATCTCAATAACGTTGCTGCAGTTTCAACAACAGTTAGCTCCAGGTATTAGCATGCTAACGTCATAGCTTCTGTTTACGTTATACACCAGTAAACAGACACGAGAAGTTTGAGAAACTTTTTTACTCACCACAGCAGATGACTTAGAACAAGGAACCGAGACCTGAAATAATGCCACTCAGTTGAATGGTAGTGGCTTCAGTCAGTGGCACACCGTCATGTTGATGTTACCCTAACTTTCTTCTTCTTCTTCTTCTTCTTCTTTAATTATGACTCATATTCCTCTATCCTCCTCAACAAACCTGTTCTCAAGAGATATTTAAACAAGCATCTTCGTCCTCTCCCTCTCTCCCCACACTCCAAAATACTTTTTAAATCTCTTCTTACGAGTCCCTCTCTCTCCATTTCTGACATCATGTTCTGTCTATGTGCTAAATACTTTCTACATTTAATAACTATGTTCAACTGTTTCTGCTAGATTGCATATCTCACAAAGACCGGATGAATGTTTTCCAGTGATATGTAGAGAGCTATTTAAATGACTGTGACTGATTCTTAACCTGGACATTACGACCTCCTCTCTTCTGTTGCTCCCTCTGTATTTTACTTTATCTATTTCCCTCTGAATTGAATATAAATGTCTTCCCTTTGTCTGATTGTTCCGATATTGTTGCCATTCCTGTTTAATTTTACTCCATGTGACTTGTTTCCCCTCTGACTTAGATCATTTGATGTTAATATCAATCCTCTCTTTCTTTACAGCTTCCTTTGCCAACCTGTCCACCTTTTCATTTCCTGCTATACCTGAATGTTCTGGAACCCACATGAACATCACATCTGTCCCCTGTTTAACCACCTGGGAATGTGTAAATATGATTTCATATAATACATCTTGACGACTGTGAGATGATCCTGATTGAATACTGTATAAAGCGCTGACTGAATCACTGCATATCAGCACTTTCCTTCCTTTCATTTGCTCAACACATTCTAATGCAACTAAAATGGCGTACAACTCTACTGTGTACACGTTCAGGAAATCTGACGTTCTCTTCACTACTTCAACCTTGAGTTTTGGGATAAACGCAGCTGATCCTGTTGCATTTGTCATCGGGTCTTTAGATCCATCTGTGAATACTTGTACATGATCTCCATATCTCTGTTCTATGTGTTCATAGAATTCACTAACTAAATCAACATTTCTTTTTCTTTCCTTTATCTTTAGTAACTCCAAGTCTACTTCAGCTGTCTCAAGCAGCCACATTGGAACTGGTGGCCATAAAACAGCTGGACTGATATCCTTGTCATACACTCCCATATCTCTCGCCACTCTATCCCTGATCCATCCAAAACTGGACTTGATTGTTCTCTCTTTTTCCCAGCAATCCTTTAACACTGCTTTTGTTGGCTGACTATCTCCATGTCCTCTCAAGTTCAGCCAATAATTTGCTAATAGCTGTTTCCTCCTTAAACATAGTGGCATCTCTCCTACTTCTACCTGAAGTGCACATATTGGAGATGATTTCACTGCCCCACTACATATCCTAAGAGCCTGTGCCTGAATCATTTCTAACTTTGCAAGTGTTGTCTTTGCTGCAGATCCATATACCACACTCCCATACTCAATCCTAGTTCTAATTAACGCCACATATATATATTTTAAGGCAGCAACATCAGCTCCTCAATCCATTCCTACGAGATATCTCATTACATTTATTACTTTTTTGCATGGATGTGTTCCTTCCATGTCAACCGGACATCAAAAAATACCCCTAAAAAACGAAATGAGTCAACTCGTTCTATCTTATTTCCACACAATGTCAACCCAATATTCTCCCCAATTTTCTTTCAAGAAAAGAACATGATCTTTGTTTTTTCCACAGAAAATGTCATTCCCCACTTTAATCCCCACTTCTCAACTAAACCGATCCCTTTCTGAATTTTATTTACAATAAATTGTATATTCTTTCCTTTTTTCCACAATGCTCCATCATCCACTAACAATGACCTTCCTATATCTGCTGGGATATTATCAAACATATCATTTATCATAATTGAAAATAAAATCGGACTTATCACACTTCCCTGTGGTGTTCCATTCTCTACAACATACTTTTTAGATATTTCATCACCTATTTTTACTTGAATCAATCTCTTGTTCAGAAAATCCATTATCCAATTAAAAATCCTTCCCTTGACTCCCATGAGATGTAACTTAATCAAAAGTCCCTCTATCCAAAGCATATCATATGCTTTCTCAACATCAAAAAATACTGCAACTACTGTTTCTTTTGTAACATGAGCTTTTCTTACAACGTCTTCTAAGCTTACCAACCGGATCCATAGTTCCTCGCCCTTTTCTAAACCCACTCTGATATTCTGCCATCATCCCTCTTTTCTCGAGATAGTACACCATTCTTTCATTTACCATGCGCTCCATCAGTTTACAAACATGTGATGTTAAGGCGATTGGCCTGTAGTTTGCTGCATTGCTTGGATCTTTTCCTGGTTTCCTTATAGGAACAATCACTGCCTCCTTCCAGCTAATTGGCACCCTCCATTCCTCCCATACCTTATTATACAACATTAACAATCTGCTAAGTGCCTCTGTACTTAAATGCTTTAACATGATATAACATATCTCATCTTTCCCTGGAGCACTCATTCCAGACTTAGCCAATGATTTTGTTAGCTCTCCCATTGTAAAAGGAACACTAATCTCATCCTCAACATGATTTATCTTACTCAGTGCTTCAGTATTTTCAAATTTTGTTTTGTCCCTGTACCTTTTTGCTTCCTCACTCAGATTATTAGAACTGTTTATTGTAGCAAATGTTTTAACCATTAATTCTGCTTTTTCTTTATTAGTTATTGCCCCATCCTTTCTGTCATTTAACACAGGATAATTCCAATCTCTTCTGTCCCCTCTCATCCTTCTAATCATCCCCCAAATTTCTCCTACTGGGGTCTTATTCTTCTAGTATGGCCGTTGTGAGTTTTTCAAAAGTGTGAGTGAACGTAGCGATGTCGATGACGTCATACGCTGCGTCCCTCTGTTAACTCAAATGATATGATTTAGACATGGATATTAACTCAAACACATTGATCCATATTAAATTAAAACACATCACTCGTTCAGAGAACTCAATAGTTTACTGTTTAACTAATTAGCTGCTTTTAAGTTCTGTACCCTGAATGGCTTTGAGTTAGTAATACTGTTCGGGTTTACAGTGTAGTTTTAAACTATAAAAGGAGGGTCATTTGTTCAGCCATTTAGTTTTATGAATTTAATATTTTGCCCACATAAAAAACAGATTAATTAATATTTATTTGCTGATGAATTGGACTTGAAAATTAATTTTAAAAAGTCAATTCTTGTTTCCTCAAAGGTATTTTTCGAAATCAAACAAAAAACGCAGTGTCATGAAAACTGCAAAAGAAGGTGTTCAATAGTTTTTAGTTTTAAAAGGTTCATCTTTTGAAAACAGGAAGGAAATATTTACAAACACACATTTAGTATTAGTTTTCACGGGATTGTATTTATGTAATATTTTAAATAGAAATTACTTCATTTTATTTGTAATTATATATTTAAACGGGAAAGTAAGGAGCCCCTGAAGTCCCAAAAAGTATAAGAAAAAAAAAAGTATATATTGTGCACAGAAGTTTTTATTTGTTTTGTTTTTTTACTTTTTTGGACTTCAGGGGCTCCGTAGTAAAGAGAAATCAATTCCGCGTTTTTTATTTGATTTAATAACGTCCATCTATTTTTACAAAACCTTTCATATTTCTCTGACGTCACTTCCTGCCACTTTATCCTGGCGGGACGTTACTGCTGCTGATTGATGCTCACCTGAAAGTAGACCGAATAATTAATACGTTTCTATCTTCGGACAACTTCCGGGTTCACCTGAGGGAGATTTTCTTCACTGGAGAGGATGAAAACAACTCTTCATGAGGTGAGTAACAAACAGTTAGATTTAAAAGAGGACTCGAGCTAACGGTCAAACCTCAGACTGTAAATATTAAGTTTAAATCTCGTGGACGAGGACGTCATGTTTCGGTTTGTCACGTTTTCATCTGGAAAGAAACCCGAGATTTTATAATAATTCATTAAAACATGACAGATGTATTTAGCTGTGAGATGAGTCTCAACACTTGTAGTTTTACAAGTAAATTGAGTGAATTCATTTAAATATAGGCTTACCTGCGTTCTCCCACTTTCTCACAAGACTTCTTCCATGAGTCTGTGGTTACGCACCTAACTTGATCAGACACAGGTGGAACATCTGCTTTTATATGTTAAAGTCATGAAAGGTTTAGAGGTACTCCAAAACCGACTATTACAGGTAAAGATATCCAGATATGATGCAGAAGAAATGTTTAAAGGGCCTGTCAAAGAGTGTTTTTGAACTTTTCATCACTTTTTCTCTCATTGTTCACCACAAACCAAAAATAACAGTTAGAAGCAAAAGGTAGCCCGCTGCTCTTACAATTATTGTACATTTATTTTAGAGGTGAGCGACTTAATATGTGAAATATTTAGGGACACGTACCAAAGCTATGGTACCAACTTACACCACGTTGTGCCATTATCTGGACCCCTACTAAAGTGAGCACTTCTAATTCCAGGGTCCGGTCCATACATGTTAACATAACATAAAAGTCTACAAAGATGTAACACATCACCTCTAACACTGCTCAGGAATGAGGAGACGTAAAGGCATGTAGGTGTTTCAGTCTGAAGTCTGTCAACATTAAAAAGATCAGATCTGCTCCTCTTCTGAGCTTTATGTTGACTTCATAACAATCTCTACTCCTTTAAGTCGAGCAGCAGAAGAGTGTCAGTGTGTAAAAACAAAAGGCTCATTTATTAGCTGAACTAAATCTGCAGGAGTTTTCCATGTCACTGATTACAACAGAGGCCGATTAGGACGGGACCCTTAAAACATTTAGGGACTAATTAAGAGTATACTCACTTCTTCAGGCTCCACTTTGCATCAGCAGATCATTCAAAATATTAACAACAGAATATGAAGAAGATACATTAGAGGGATTCAAATAGTTCAGTCGTAATTTGAGGTCACTGATGGCGTTTATGTTTTATTAAAGGAGAAAATAACAAATATGCTAATGTCACGACTTAATGGTTAGGCTTAGAAATCAGTTTTTTTAAATGTTCCCACCACTCCGCTGTTTTAGTAACACCACTGGGAACAAAACTAATCAAACATCTCTGTATATTCATTTCAAATCATTTAGTTAACTCCTCCCCTGCTCTGTGTAAGATGATGTGAGGTTTCCAAACGATATCCAGCAGTCTGCGCTGATGATCGATCTCGACAGTGAGTTACTATCACTATATGAGTTACTATGGTTACAGGGACAGTGAGTTACTATGGTTACAGGGACTGTTACTATGGTAACCGGGACAGGCTGTGTCTGTCTGGAATATGCTCCAATCTGCTTTTTTTTATCCACAAAGAAACTAAAATTATGATATGAATTATATACTGAACTAAAGTCTATATTTACTGTGTCATCCAAAACTTCGGGTCGGCTTCATGCATTAAATCATGAGGAATTAACTTTTTCTCGATGGGACCTGGAGCCTGATGAACATCTGAAAACAAACAACTCAAGAGGACAAAAACATAAACATCAGAAAATAACACCAACTTCATGTTTGAGTCAAATTAAGTTTAATTTCAATGAAGAAGAAGATTAATGTACAGCCTTAATAAAATCCAGACTGTGATATTTAATAAACAGAAGTGGTTGATGTTATTTAATGCAACATGGCCGTCGTATAAGAGGCGGATTGGAAGCAGTGAAACTTTGTGTTGACATGGTGTCAGTTATTTAAAAAGTAAATCACTTGTAGAATATAGAGACATTATTTGAGTGAATTATCAAGAGTAACACACATGAACAACATGACAGAAAGATCACTGTGTCTGGGTTTACACCAAGAGCAGAAACACCAGCCCATCTTAAAACACGGGGTTAATTAGATCAGACGAGGAACTCGTAGAGAATGTGTTGAAGAAATGTGGAGAACATGTTCCCTCTAAAGTGAAGAAGAGTCCAAGTATTCAGTTACAAACTACAGAGAGACTCAAAGAAAGCTCAACTTCCTTCACACTTCACTTCATTACAGAAGTCCAGTCAAAGATTCTTTTTCTGCCTTTGGATCGCTCCACACTCCTGTCCACTAGGGGACAGTGATTACAAAAAGAGACATTAAACTTGAACATGAAATATAAAAACATAAGAACAAATAAAAGAGCTGGCATCATCTATCTTTCTTTGTGTTTCCTGACACAGAAATAATCTCTTCAGATCGATCAGTCTGGGAGAAAACTGTGGAAACAGTGACACCTGCTGGCAGAAAGCAGTGATAGCAGCAACAGAACCTAAACATGAATTATTATTTAAATAAAACCCTCCACAGATTGAATTTATTTCTATTTAAAATCCTGAGATAATAAAAACAGAAGGTTCAAACATCAAAGTGTAATAAACATCAGAAGTTAAAAATAAAGATAGTTTGATAACGTGTCCGTTGTTACCCTGACATGATGAATGAATATCAATGATTGAGTCTGCATGTTATTCAGCTCTTTTTATATCATCTCATATTACATCAAATATTCAGGTGCTGACTCTGCACCTGGATCCAGACATCCTGTTTGTAGTTCTTTTAAAAACTCAGTGAAGCCTCCTCTTTGTTTTGATCCAACAAAGAGACGACTGATTTATTATCAGACGACCAACGACTCGTGGTTAAAAGCAGAACTTCACACTTTAACTTGCACAGCTGGAATCAACTTCTACTGTTATCTGTGAATATGAGTCAATGAATAACCTGCACCACTACACATGTCCACAGGGTGGCGCTGCAACAGAAACATTTATATCCAAATCAAAGAGTTCATCTTCGGTCGTTGAGTCATGAAGCAGTTTAAATTCAGAATATGAGAATAGAAAAATGTCCGAGGTCATGGTCCTGTGTGTGACGGTGGAGCTGATCTCAGAGCAGCTCAGACTGCAGCACTGAGAGTCATCTGCGCTGTGATTGGTCCGTCAGTCTCCCAGTAACACAGCCCAGTTAAAGACTCACCAACACACCAGCTGCTGCTTCCAGCTCTGTGATCAGCAGGATCCTCTCTTTAAAGACTCACCACCTGTTGATATAAAAAAACATAAATGAGAGATTAGACTCTGAGAGAGACTTCATGATGATTCTTTATATTATTCATGATAAACACAGACGGGGCTCGCTCCAAGCTATATAACAGAGCTGCTGACACCATATGAGTCAGCCCGCAGTCTTAGATCCTCAGGTGGGGGCCTCCTGGTCGTTCCAAAGTCGAGACTTAAAACTAAAGGTGACCGGGCCTTTTCAGTCAGGGCCCCTCGACTTTGGAACGACCTCCCTGAGGAGATAAGACTCGCAGACTCCCTCAATTCTTTTAAATCCCTTCTTAAAACATACTTTTACAGACTTGTTTTTATGTGATGTCGTCTTCTTAATGTCTTTTCTTACTGGTTTTACTATTTTTCTTTTCTTTTTTTTCTTTTATTTCTTTTCTTTGATTGGTTTAGTTTGTTCTTGTTTTTGCTGTTTGTCAAAGCACTTTGTAAACCTGTGTTTTTAAAAGGTGCTATATAAATAAAGTTATTATTATTATTCTGATCATATAATATCATCGTTATCATGATTATTCTGATTATCAGTGATACAGAACATCCAGTATGAAGAGCAGCAGGGACTTCAGTCCTGCTCAGAAGTGAAGTGGGCGTGGAAAGTAGCACGCCACCTTTCAGCTCTCGTGGTCACGTGTTGGTGACTTGAAGCTTAAAGGGACAGAGAGTCCTTGAAGGCATCATCGTGTCAGAGACAGTTGAGTGATGTGTTTACTGAGAGTCCTTGAAGGCATCATCATGTCAGAGACAGTTGAGTGATGTGTTTACTGAGAGTCCTTGAAGGCATCATCGTGTCAGAGACAGTTGAGTGATGTGTTTACCGAGAGTCCTTGAAGGCATCATCATGTCATGATGTTCGTACTATCTATTGAACCGCTGGCAGAATATATTAAGGTAGAACAAAAAATAAAAGGCATATCCAGTGTTTCCCTACCATTATATT
>NC_089198.1:6272216-6289716 GCF_963930695.1 Labrus bergylta | reverse complement strand
CGTATGCCCTCTGACAGAAGGTACAAAAGATGCAGGACCTCTAGGCTGAGGGACAGTTTTTATCCTCAGGCCATCAGACAGATCAATAGATCTAATCCACTGCCCTTGCCTCAACCCTAACCCACCTCACCATACAGGAAGCTTCACTTTGCATACATTACACAATTCCACACGTACAATCTGCACAATCACAGACAAATTTTGCCTGGACAGACTTTGCACAGATATTAGTTGCTGTTACTGTATATTGTATATTGATATTGTATAGTATATATTGTACACAGACTATTGTGTTCTTAGGATACTTTTCTTTCTTTATCTCTCCAAATATCTTAATTTATTTTATTGTCTTTTGAATGGCATTCAGAGTGGAAGGCAAAGTAAGAATTTTATTGTACAGGGAAACTTGGTTTTAACTGTGCATATGACAATAAATGCTTTGATTTCAATTGAATTGATTCTGAAAATTGTACACAGTATAATTTGAATAGGTAGCCTGTACATACGGTAGGCTATGTGCTATGTGAAAGCAGGTGCAGGTAAAGTCATCATCATCATTTTATCAATGCACATGTGCATGATAGTAACATATGGGATTAGCATCCAAGTCTCCAATGGGGGAATCATCAGTGATCAGTCAGCAAGAGGAAGATCTGTCATTGAGGAAATAGGACTTACAAGGGCACACTTGCTATTCCCAACCCACTTTTGCCATCACTATGGACACACAAGCAGGTGTACCTATGTAACATACTGTAGGCTAATTGATAAGTCCTATAGGGGTGAACTGTTGCCTGTATTATTTATTTACTTATTTATTTATTTATATCTTATAGTCACTGTTGAATATTTATAAACTAAAAACAAATTACAAACTCAGTCAATAAATTGATCAATCCAAAATCAACTAAAAGAAAGTGGTCATGATAGAAAGATAATTCAACATCTTGTGTTCAACTCCTACAAAGTGAAGTTTACCAGCCGCGCCACGAGCCGCCGCCCCCGAACCCCCCCTCCCCCTCCCCTCACATGAGGTGCGTGAGCTGCGTGAACTGCGTGAGCTGCAGACAGACAGACAGACAGACAGACAGGCAGGCAGCAGGGAGATGAGGAGCGGCCTTTAAGGTAAGCAAACTTAATGTTTCTTTTGAGAATTTATCAGGCTTTTATGCCATGTGGTACATCCAGTCATGTTATGACAGTGAACTCAGAAAAAAATGTGAAACTGATAATTTTCTGTGGAGTTGGTGAAGATAAATTGATATTTATCCACAAAGCTAGCTAACGTTAGCTAGCTAATTACACTCTTGCTAAGTCAGCTGGGTAGAAAACAAGCTTTACAAGTTGTTCTGGTGATGGATAGCCTTATTAAACATCAGAATAACTGAACTGCAGCAAGCCACCATCAAGACTGTCATTTCAAGGTAATATTAGCAGGGTGGCCAACTTTCAGGAATTGCTTGGCATGAGATTAGTTAGGGAGTGGCAGGATGGGTCACCTGGGCTAAATTATTAAAGACAGTAGTATTGATAAGCTCTGACATTACTGGTTCTTTTATCTGTACTTTTTTAATGTTTTGGTGTAATTTCTCAAGCTGCAGCCTCTCCTCTCTGTGTCAGAGCTGACAGCTCAGACACAGAGAGGAGAGGAGCTCCTCATACTATGCTCTTTACTGTAAGTGCAATAAACTTTCAGAAGAAAAATGCCAGTGCTTTATCAATACACCTGTTCAACGAGCATAAACATGTAAATATGTGGAAAGCGATATTTCAATCTGCTCTGTCCCCAGTCATTTAACTGTTTAGCTTCTTGTGCCAGTATCTTAAAATTTGACAAATACTGACTGATGTCTGTGTTCTAAATTCTTTCTAAACTTCACTCAGTATTTTGATGTTAGGAATATGATTTATTATAGATATAGATATATTCTTGTGTGCATAATAAAATAACGAGTGTGTGTGAGAGAAGGGTAAATACCTTGAGCTACACACTGAGGATCACAACAGGTTTCCTCCAGGTAAATCCACTGCATTTGCTTCTTAAGAGATTTGATTATTAGGGTAAAAAGCCTGCATTAGTTTGTGACTAAGCTATCAATATAAAAATGATATCCTGCTATAAAGGAAACTAATAAATGTATGTTAGCTTAACTGGGTGGCTCACATATGTTAATTATACATGAAATATTCTGTCAAACAGATGATATGGCTGGCAATGAATAATGGAGAGATCTGTGAGGAGAAGACGGGTCCGTCCTCAACAGGATGCCGAACAACATGCTAAACTGAAAACTGACAAGGCTGGTCTCACAGAGCATTTTATCAACCCATACAAAGGTAAGTTCTTACATTTTGCAAGTAGTGTTTGTGTCAGTTGTACACAGCCTATTAATAATAATGTTGAATTACACTATGTAAATTCAAAATTCAAGATTGCTTCCTATGCGTATCTCATTTATACAAGACTACTTTGTACTGGCAGTGTGGACTGGCTATTAACATTTTAAAGCTGGGTTAGGCAACTTTTTAGAGCCATTTTGGTTATATTTAGTGAAAGTCTTTTACCTTGCAAAACATGGGAGTTGCTAGTCTACCACTGCCTCAATCAATTAGTTAGTTTGTGTTTTTGTGTGACTTTGTGGTTTAAGCCAATCAGCTCGTAGCAAAGTCCGCTGGTTGAAATGGCAGTTTGGGATGGAGGCTCAATGAGAGAGAGAGAAAGAAAAAGAGAAAGAGAGAGAGGGTCGAGCGAGTATACACTTAATAGGGAGAGGGAGCGCAGTAATCGAGAACAAAGCAGTGAGTCAGGGAAATAAAACAATATTTAGATATTTTAGTTTCATCACTACTAGAAATGCAGCTGTAGCAAGTATCTCTCTGTCCTCATTTATATTTTATGATGCTACAAATTATATACAGTTATGAAAAAAGCCTGAAAAGTCAGAAGTTAGAACGGAAGTACAGAGAGTTGTTGCTATGGAGATGATACACTGTCTCACCTTGTCTCACTGGTGTGAACTGGCAGGTTTCAGAACGTTGCAGACCTGAGCATTGCAAGTAGTTGCAAGTTTCAACTCATCTAGTTGCGAATCATTGGTCCTCCAGTTCTTCTCTTGAACTGGGCTTTAAAGGGTAAGTTCAGATCCAAACTAACGTCTGACGTAAGACATACAGTTAAACTGATATTGATCTTGTAAGGTGGAAATTTTTGAGGCGGCTTAAGTCCACAACAGTACATAGCTTAGCGTCTGTGCTGGTACAGCTGCCTGCTTCTCCAAACTGGATGCACCGTTTACTATTGATAATACACTGACTTTGGATAAGTCAGTGTAACTATCCCTTTAAGGTTAAGTCTTGAGAAGGAGACTTCAACAAGCATGACTGTGTTGGATACGGTACAGAGATGGTCACAAGTCACTTTTTGCAAGTCCAAGTCAAGTCTCAAGTCTCTGAGGGCAGCAGCAAGTCTTAATCAAGTCTCTTATGGTTTTTATAAATAATAATATAGAGTTCGAGTTAGGGGTGGGCGATATGATGATATTAGATTGTGAAGGATCAGAACGTGTCAGTGACGGAGGTTAGCACCGAAGACTCCGGCCAGGAGACAAAATAAAAGTGTCTCCTCCTATGATTTCTGAACACAGTCAGGAAGCCTGAGCAGGAAAAGCTAAAACTGAGCTACTGTAAGATATTTAATTGAGTTTCCTTTTAGAGAAATGCTCTGAATTAATTTAAGTTCCCTCTGGTAAACAGTTAACTACGTAGTGTGTGTCTAGAGCTTTTATTGTGAAAGGTAAGAACAAAAGAAGTGAAGCTATCTAGGCTGCCTTTGTCGAGGTTGAAAGTAAAATAGTTTTCCGTCTGATCCATAGATGAATGAGGTCTAGCAGCAGACCTCTGTGTTGTTGTTTTATAACCCTCATAAGTAAAATAAAAACAACGTAATTGGTTGATGTCTTTATTCGCGGTGCGAAAGCCCCGAAAATCGATCTTGATCTTTTAATGAAAAAAGAGATTTTTAATGTCAGCGAGCTTTTCCTGTTAAATAAAGGTTAAATAAATAAAGATTCCGCTAGCCTCTCAAACGCAGTGTAATGGTAAGCTAGTAAGGCAGTATCATTAACGTTACGTGGTCAACAATAAACCTGCAATGTAAACTTGCCTTTAGCTGACATTAATAATTAATGTGTATTTCTCTCAGTTTAACAGCGTTAGCCAGTGATGGTGGCAGCACTGGCAAGCAAACACAAAAATATGTAATTTTAAAAAACACCAAAGTTAACCTCTCACAAAGCTAACATTAGTAGCAAACTAATGTTGATAGCTTATGCAGCTGAGCTTAACATGTTTGCTAACTTGACAGACCTATCTGGGTGCGTTTTCAGCTGCCTGATAAAATTTGACGTGGTCGATCCAGCGTCCTTTATGTTCATATTACAGACGTTGCATTCGGCGATTATTTTGTTTAGGCTGTGCGTGAAGTTATTAAAGCCAAGCGATATGACAAATTGTAATAAAACTGCAGCAGCAGCAGCAGGTGATGTGCTCACCATGGTGTCACCTGTGGAGTGTGGCCGCTTGCGCAACAGAGTGAATTACATTCTGCTTGTGATGTTAATGTGCCAAAAAGTACAAAAATAAAAAGATTGTGCACAAGTCCAAATCTCAAGTCTGAGTCGAGTGTCAAGTCTTTGGGGGGCGAGTCCAAGTCAAGTCTCAAGTTACATTTGTGTGCAACTTAAAGTTATACTCCGTAAGATTTTAATCTATTTAATTGCCTTTTAAGTTACTATCTATCAAACAGTGAGTTAAAACAATGGTGATTGATCATATGACCCACTAATGAAAGCACTTCTACTTGCCTTTTTGCTGAGTATTTCAATATCCGTGTCTGTGGCGACATTCCCGGGCTAGATGTAAATAGGCCGCCATGTTAGTGATGCTGCTGACAGCGGTTGGTCTGTCGGCCGAGATCGTCACTAACGGTTATGCTGCGTTCACTTGTAAATGGAAATTGGGAACTTCCAACTTCTGAGTCAGGCTTGTAGTAAGGGCAGAAGTGTAATAGGAACGTGTGTGTGTATGGATTTAAGAGGGAAACATATAGACATAGGGACGGACTGGAAGTATAGAGGTGAATGTGTTTCAATTAAGGTTACAAAAGAGCAAAAAAAAAAGTCATCACATATTGACCGTGAACGTGACAAGATGGAGGGTTTTGAAAGAACAGGCTCGCCTCTTTGACATCTTACTGCCAAAGAGGCCGCTAGAAACAATGTATCTCAAATTTTATGGCGTACAAGTTTAAGTGCTACTCAAGTCCAAGTCTGAAACTCAAGTCCCCATCTCTGATATGGTATTTTTATGTTACACTACTGTTGCACAGCTTTGCCTTAGCTTGCAAAATATTAGGCTCCAATTTGAAAGATGGTAGACTGTGCTAGTGGATAAAAAAATAGTAATTGGTGTTTTTTCTTATTTTAAAGGTCGAGGTGTGCTTGCTGTGGAGGTTTTCAACAAAGGAGATTTTGTGCTTGAATACCGTGGTAAACTTTTCAAACAGGATGGTCTTCTTACGAAGAACTACAATGACACAGAAGCAGTATTCCTGTTTGACTTCAAATGGAAAGGGGGATGTTGGTGGTAAGTTATAATAAATATGCTTTTGTTGGCTGGTGTAATACATTACAATAGTTTTTGGAGATGAGCTTTGAATGGCCTGTTAACCTAAGGATATCCCAATTTCTAACAAACCATGCAAGACACTCACCACCCCTAGTAGTACTGTAAATGTATATTGCTGCAAGCTACCTCAATTGCTTGCTCAGTTTTCAAATAAAACGTGCCCTTCTTAACACTGTAGCCAAACAAAGTAGGTAACTTCTACTCTTAACATCAATATTATTTTCCTTAAGTCTTGATGCATCTGTTGAAGACAAGTCACTGGGAAGGCTTGTAAATGATGACCACATCAAGCCTAACTGCAAGATAAAAGTTATTGATGTTGGTGGGATGCCACATCTTTGCCTGTTTGCCCTAAGAGACATCGCCCCAGGTGAAGAAATAACTTACAATTACGGGGATTCAGACTGGCCTTGGCGCAGACAGGTACAATTTGTTTAATGTTGATAATAGTTGTTTTTGTCATTTTCAGATGAAACTGATCTCATTGTGTCTTGAGATTTAACCTATATCATGATTGTTTTAATTTTATTCCGGTTTCCTTTTCCAGCAGAAAATGGCACCTGATGTCAGCGAGCAGCTGACACCTGATGTCAGCGAACAGCTGACACCTGATGTGAGCGAGCAGCTGATACCTGATGTCAGGGAGCAGCTGATACCTGATGTCAGGGACAGACCTCAGGTAGGGGCCAGTTTATAAAATACTACTTAATCTCTTAGAGATTGTAAGGTATTTGTTCTCAGTGTAGTACTCAGTGGGTTTCAGAGTATGTATTATTATCCAGTGTTTCTCTTATGACAGCCCAAGTAGTAATGTACTGTAAGGACAATGATCTGTGTTTGGAACGTCTCCTAAAGTACTGACAGACTTACAGTGTTTTGACATTATACATAGATGAATGTCCCCAATTAGGTATGAGTAGCGTGTGTGTGAGTATAGAATGACCCCAAAAGTACTGATAGACTGACAGACTGGTGTCTTAACATTATACATAGATGAATGTCCCCAATTAGGTATGAGTAGCGTGTGTGTGAGTATAGAATGACCCCAAAAGTACTGATAGACTGACAGACTGGTGTCTTAACATTATACATAGATGAATGTCCCCAATTAGGTATGAGTACCGTGTGTGTGTGTTTGGAATGACCCCAAATGTAATAAAAATAGTAAATAACATTTTTTTTCTTTTTCCAGCAGCAATTGGCACCTGATGTTAGCCAGCCGAGTGTCGAAGAAAGCGACAGACCTCAGGTAGGGGCCAGTTTATAAAATACTACTTAAAGAAGCAAGAATTTCTTTATTGAAATAGCTGAAAATTCTCCAAAGATTATCCTACTCATTCATTCCTGTGTGACAGTGTGTGTGTCCACAGAGAGCCTGCCTTCTGCCTGTATTTTCTTATTTCTTAGTGTTGGGGGTGTATGCCTGCCACCTAAACCACTGCTGAATCCTTTTATATTAGTATGTATTATTGTCCAGTGTTTCACAACCCAAGTAGCAATGTACTGTAAGGACAATGATCTGTGTTTGGAACGTCTCCTAAAGTACTGACAGACTTACATACTGGTGTCTTAACATTATACATAGATGAATGTCCCCAATTAGGTATGAGTAGCGTGTGTGTGAGTTTAGAACAACCCCAAAAGTACTGATAGACTGACATACTAGTGTCTTAACATTATACATAAAGGAATGTCCCCAATTGGGTATGAGTAGCGTGTGTGTGTGTGAGTTTGAACAACCCCAAAAGTAATAATATAATAATAATAATAATAATTATTATTATTATTATCTTTATTTATAGAGCACTCTTAATCCATGTGACAAAGTGCTTCATAAAGGCATCAAAATAAAATTCATAAAATCATAAAGTTTGAAAAGAAAACATATAGAAAACAATTTATTGTCTAAAACCCAATACATATCAAGAAAATAAAAGACAGTTCAAATGAAATTAAAACTCAAATATAATCAGGAAAGGCTATCTGATAAAAGTATTATTTATTTTGCTGCCTTTATGAAGCACTTTGTAACATGGATTTAGAAGAGTGCTCTATAAATACAGATTATTATAATAATAATAATTATTATTATTATCATTATATTACTTTTGGGCCCTGTTTTCTTTGTTTTTCCAAATTCCTTGCTGAATCAGAGATTACCTTTAAGTCTCTTCTTAAAACATACTTTCCTGATTTTACTTGAGTTTTCATTTCCTTTAAACTGTCTTTTATTTTCTTGATATGTATTGTTTTTTACACACTAAATTTTCTATCTGTTTTCTTTTAAAACTTGATGATTTTATGACTGTTATGTTGATACCTTTATGAAGCACTTTGTGACATGGATTTAGAAAAATGCTCCTTATGTAAAGATTATTATTATTATTATTACTATATTATGACTTTTGGGGTCGTTCCAAACACATACACACGCTACTCATGCCTAAATGGGGTCATGCAGAACCTTTATCTCAATATGTCTTGAGATTTGAGCTGTATCAAGGTTGATCATATATTTATTTTATCCGGTTTCCTTTTCCAGCAGAAAATGGCACCTGATGTCAGCGAGCAACTGACACCTGATGTCAACAAGCAGCTGACACCTGATGTCAGCGAGCAGCTGACACCTGATGTCAGCGAGCAGCTGACACCTGATGTCAGGGACAAACCTCTGGTAGGTGGTCACAGGGGTCAACACACTAGTCTCTGAAGTCTGCAGTTCAGTGTGCCCTCCCGTTTAATCTGAAAAACACTTTGGGGAAAAAAAACCCACTAGGTTTTGTCTCACTATGACAACATTAACACGATATCATTTTGTATGATCAATTTAGCCAACCCTTGCCTTATGAACACCACAATTCTTCAGCATTAACGGTTGGTGTTAGCATGTAGCTAATGTTTGCTTTTCGCTAGGATAACAATTGCATGACATCAGTTGGTGTTGTAACATTTAATAAAAATCATGTGGGCCGCACACACAATTTCAATTACTTTTTTTCTTTTAGCTGTCATCTAGTCCTGTGGATGCATCTCAGGTATATGATGAGATCAACATAAACAGCAGCAATCCAGCGGCACATACAGTAAGAGCCCAATTTCATCTTTAAATGTAATCACTATTGCTCATTTGTAGTTGTATTCACAAACTGTCTTTGAAACAATCAGTTCTTTATTTAATTGCTGTCACTACAGTCTCGAATGGCCAAATATAGACAGCACCATGAGGAATGCTTCAATCGTCACAAAATTGCAGAGGAGGAGCGAAATGCTAAAGAAAGACAGCATACAATGAATTTGTTAAAGCGTGCACAACTGGTTCAACAATTGGCACAACTGGATATGCTTGTGAGTAATATGCTTGAACATCTTGCAGAAATTACTCTCTGTGCCCAACCTCTTTTCGTTCATTACTAGGAGCTTGATTGCATGATTGTGTTTTTTTATTATTTGTTATTCAGTGCAGCACAGTCAAAGCTGGGTTCTTCAACTGACGGCCAGTGGGGCAGATACGGCCCTTAATTATTATTATTTTTTACTTGTCCTCTGATTAATTCCCATGAACCCAGAGAAAAACTTTTGGCCTATTATATTTCATCTGTATGCACTATTGGACTTTTACTGCAAATGTCCATTTGTCCTGAAATTTTGTTATCTTGCTAACTTTTAGAAGTTAGTAAGGCAATGATGAGTAGTCTACATTTCTATTCCAAATGACCATTGGTCTTATTTTGTTTTGTTTTTGTGCTGGAGTCAACTATCTTGTTTCCTTTCATCACTTTCTCAGCTTTTGACATGCCTTTCTTTCTTTTCCTCACTTAGCTAACTTCGCAATCCCCATTGCATGATGATATTCAGGTATGTCTACAACTTCAAACAGGGGCAAGTTTTAAAAGGGAAGCTACTGTAAAACTCCATGATCATTGACATGCTCTGTGTACATCAAGCAGTGATAGGGGTGCAATTATTTGGCATGTTTTTTAAATGCCAATTGAATTTGAATTTTGCACATAATAAGTTGGATTCGTCTTTTTAGTCACTAGCCTCATTAGATACCTCGTCCCTGGATGAATCAACGATAACCAGTGATCCGTTGGAAGATGGAGAGCCAGCAACACAGGTAACACTGCATTGCTTGCTGCATTTGAACAAGAGGCCATTATTTACTTTTCAATGGTACAAGTATATTCAGTGTGGATAATATCACTATTATCATTTGGCATCATTAAACAAACCATCATTAATCCAGTAATTTTCATGATGCTCTTCAGAAATACACCTCATATAGTTTGTTAATTTACCAATTTATTATCCCTGAAAAAGAGTGAAGGTTGATCACTCCTTGATCATTATAGGGAGTGGAATTTATCATAAATCCCATCCTCAAAACATCAGTATCATTTTACATCATTTTCAATCATACCAGTGTTTATTATTTATTATTATTATTTATTATGTTATTTAATATAAGGTCAAAAACGCATGTGAATGAAACATTTTTGCTGAGTAATTTGTACTTAATGGAATGCTTTTATCTTTTTGTCCTTTTTTCTATTTTAAGACAACAGCTCCTCTTATGTGTGCTACATCGTCAGATGGTCAAAGATCTTGGAATTGTTCAGTGGATGACTCAAAAAGGACATCCTCAAGACAAAGACAGGTATTTTCCTACAGTCTAATAACAGTCGTGTACATTTTTATGTATATATAAAGCTATTATAATGTGGCTTTTCATTAAATAAACGTTGATAAATGTATCCTTTATATGTCATATGCCGAAGCTAAAAGAGATAATGTTCCTGTAATAAAAGTCCAATGCATCAACCCAGTACATGACACTCAGTATAGTAAAGGATGACCTATGTTACTAAACAGAATCTTTTTTCTTTTTTTCCAAGGCCACTTCATATATGGAAACATCCCTTGATGAATCCGATCTCACAGACTATAGTGATTGTGACTATGTCCCAGACTCTGAAGCAGGAAATTCCTCTGAGCCTGAGGAAGACACACCACTGTATCCAGTTGCGAAAAAGCCCCTGCCGTCTCTGCGATATCCCATTTTATCTCTATCAAAACAAGATATTGATTCAGGAAGCCCAGAAAAAAGGGACACTGCAGTCAGCCCTAAGAAGAGGAACTTGATCATTCAAAGGAAGAGAAAGATCTCATCCCCCAGTCCACTAAAGAGCAACTCAAACACTCCTGAGAAAAGCAGAATCCAACAAATTAATGACTCAATTAGAGTATTGCCTCCCTCAAATTCTGAAACTCGTCGAGTGTACAACAAGAGGAACTACTGTCTCTTTTGCCTCCATCCCACATCAAAAATTTCACGACACCTGGAAGCTGTACATGGGGATGAAGCAGAGGTTGCCCTAGCATTTCAGCATCCAAAGAATTCAAAAGAGAGACGCAAAAAATTGGACATTCTTAGAAGACGTGGAAACTTTGCCCACAACGCCAATGTTGTGAGGGAGGGAGCTGGAGAGCTCCAGGCCTGCTACAGACCACGACAGTGTAGACGTGCCTCTGAATTTATTCATTGTTTTCATTGTCAAGGACTTTATGCCAAGAAAACATTGTGGAAGCACATGAAAATCTGCCCAGCGAAGAAAGAAACTAGTGATGAATCCAGCAGTGGGAAGAGGCGAGTTCGATCCAAATGTGCCCTTAAAACTGCCATTGTGCGTGAGATTAGTGAGGGCTTGAAAAATGTGATTTCCTCCATGACCTATGATGAGGTCACTCAGCTGATTCAAAATGACAAACTTCTCTTGCAGTTTGGACAACACCTGTTTGATCTAAATGGGTCAAGAAAGAACAGACATGACTATATAAGGCAAAGACTTAGAGAACTTGGACGACTATTACTTGTGGCTAAGAAGAATACTCCCATCCAGAAGGCAGAGGAACTCATCTATCCTGCAAACTTCAATCATGTGATATCTGCAGTGAAAGAGTTGGCTGGGTACAATGCAGAGAACAACGCATTCTGCACACCTTCCTTAGCCCTCAAAATTGGTAACAGCCTGGGTATAATCTGTGAGCTTGTAGAGAGTGATAATTTGTCCACAGTTGACAGAGACTGGAGCCTTGTAGAATTTGCTCGAGAATTCAAGACCATTAAACAATTCAGATGGAAGGGATTGATTACCAGAGGAGCAACAACCTCTCTGAGAGAGTCAAAGTGGAATGCACCACAGATTATACCTCTCACTGAAGATGTCAAACTTTTAGACGCTCACATGGAGAATGTTAAAGTTGTTGCTGAAAGAATGCTGAGACTGTGTCCCTCTGCAAAGAACTATGCAACACTTGCCAAAGTGACACTTGCTCAGCTGATCATTTTCAACAGAAGAAGAGAAGGAGAGGTGTCAAGAATGGAGTTGGTCACTTTCAAAGCAAGGAGAAAGTCAGAACTCAATGAGGACATGGCCCTATGTCTTACCCCACTTGAGAACAAGATGTGTGATTTCTTCACCAGAGTAGAAATCAGGGGGAAACGAGGAAGAGGAGTCCCTGTGCTCCTAAAACCATCAATGGTGTCAGCTATGGAGCTTCTAGCTGACACTCGTGAGCAGTGTGGAGTCTCCAAAGAGAACATCTACATGTTTGCTAGACCAGGAGTATCATCAGCTTACAGAGGGGGAGAATGCATCCAAACGTTTGCAAGGGAGAGTGGTGCCAAACATCCCGAGGTCTTGACCTCAACAAGGCTCCGGAAGCACATAGCAACGATGTCTCAAATTCTTAATCTTCAAGAAAATGAAGCAGACCAACTTGCTGACTTTCTGGGTCATGACATTCGTGTGCACAGGCAGTATTACCGCCTTCCGCAGGGAACACTTCAGCTCGCCAAAATGAGCAAAATGCTTTTGGCAGTGGAGAAGGGGACTCTATCACAGTATAAAGGGCAAACCCTCGATGATATTGAGATTGACCCCGAAGGTATGGATACATCTGTCTTAGTGTATATTAGTATAATACATTTAGCTCTGATGCTGGGGCAACCCATGGTTATTGCCTCATGAGAAATGCATCATCAGTACTCTTTAACAGTAAGGTAATGTTTATGCTGTATTTGGTAATTGAAGTCTAGAAATTAAGAACCATATCAATCTTTTTCAAATTGGAAGAATGCAAATGTAGTCTATCAGGTCAAATATGGATTACTTTCTCCTTAGATGTTGCGTACATGTATGTTCAATTGATGTATAACATTACACTATACTAAATTATTTTGATTTAATGTGCAACTGCAATAATGTGGGCAATACATTCAGAATTTACTTTTGGTTTTTCATCTTAAGGCTACAACTGCTGAGGCTATGCCATATTTTAAAAAAATATTCTCTTACATTTTCTCCTCAGAAAAAGTTGATTCCACACAAGATCAGGACACGTCAAGTGATGAGGATGAGTCTGTTGAGTCGACCACTGAGGCAACAGGTGAAGACGGCCAGGAGCCACCAGAGACTACACTTTTACTTCCGACCACTGCTACCAGTTCCACTCCTCCCAGTGCTCTTCTCAATCAAGGTTTGTTTTTGCTTGGGTTAGATCTTTTTTTAACGGAAGAAAGTTAGTATCTGCAATATAAACCTAACCTAATAAACCTTGTCTTACAGCTGAATACTGAGCCCTTCAAGTAATTTTGCAGCCAAACCATTCCAGCCACTCTGGCACTGTGGATAAGGTTTTGAATTGTGGTAAAAATAAATGCACATATTCAGAGCTTCCTTTTTCGACTTAAGCTATTTAATGATAAATGGCAATACTAAAAACATACTAATCACTAATTACTGATCAGTAATATGTAGGGATGGGTATTGAGAAACAGCGCCGCTGCTCCCTAAACTCACACTCTCTACTTTAAGCAGCCAGAGTCGGGGACAAGCGAGGGACCCTCCATAAATCTAACAAGCCCAGACATTACCACTGTTTACCATGCTTCGCTGCCGGTCTTGCTACCTACCTATAACATAAATGTGTCTGTCCACTGCAACAGACAACTTGTCTGTCAGTGTAGTTAGCATCAGTTTTAAGAACTTCTAATTTATGTTTCTAAATAATCCCATTCATCAGTGGATAGCAGAAGTCCCCAAGTCCAACCCATTCTCCATCGCAAGATGAGAGAAAATGACACCAGCCAAAACAGACAGCAATGTAGCAATTGCTCATCTCTCATATACAGGAAATTCAGGAAACAATTTAACTTATTTCTGAAAAAGTTTTAATAAAATAATTGCTCCAAATTATGGAGAGTAGTATCAATAAAAATATTGATAAGTATCGGTGTCAATAAGTATTACTGATATTGGTATTAATAAAATCCTAACGATACCCATACCTACTAATATGACAGATTAGGATTAATAGGATTAATTATTTGTCTTTACATAGTGACAGCAATGTGTCCAGTGATAGCCTAAAGAAGGGCATTATGGCAGAATCTGCACTGCAGTCTCTGTTGAGCAGCGTTATGTTACGATCAAAGGCTGAACTTCATATTCACATTAGAACATGCTCTCCTTACTAAACATAGCTTAAAGTGCATGCAGATAATAACATTTAATGACTCTTGTCACTAATGGGAAAGTTATGCACCCACAGGTGACTTTTATCAGTTTGTGTATTTGTGTACAGCTGAAGATCTCAAAAGTGACATTAAAGTGATTTGTCTTCAATCTAAAGGTTAAAATTCTGTTAAAAAGTTGTTTGATACTAAAATCTCTGATTAAAAAGTGTTTACAAATGCAGCTAACAAGTGAGTTTGGAGAAGAATCTTAAGTTTAAGTAGTAACACTGTAACACTTTGAAAAGTGCTTAAAACGTTACGTATTGTAACTCCAGATTCTATGAATAAAGGCGTAACCCTCTAAGAGCTATTGGTAGATATCGTGAAGATTTTTCTTTCTGTTCATGTCTATACAGTATATGACATCATCAGGACCTGAGCTCTGCTCCCAAAAAGGCAGTACTTTCTGCGGCTAATGTCGGTGGAGCAGGGAGTCTGCTTTTTTTTTTTTAACAAATTTAACTGTGATGCCTATTTGGGATTGTGTTTGAATAATTAAAAACCTTTGTAGCGACATCTAGCATTCATGGTTATTGATCCATTATTGATCAATTTACCTCGGTGTTGTCCTTGCACTTTGAACAGTAGTACTAAAAGAAAGCAGAGGTTGTGAATGCTGTTTTGGATGGACTGCAAAAAATGCTTTTAGTAATGAGATATTGACAACACCTCTATCTTTTCTTCACAGACAACAGAGGTAACTCCAAACGTAAGTGGGAAGACAGTGAGGTACGCGCAGTTGAAAGACACATGATGCGCTTCATCCACACATGCAAGGTACCTCAAAAGATCGACTGCATTCGGTGTATCAATGCAGAACCCTATGTGCTCAAAGACCGAATCTGGACTGGAGTGAAAGATTATGTCAGAAATCGGATCACTGCCTTAAAGAGAAAGGCTTGTTCTCAGGACTCACGATAGCTATTTGTTGAAGTATACCTGTGTGAAGTATATATATGTATGTATAGGCTAATGTTAAATTTGTTTGTGCCCTTCTTTCTTTTTATATAGCCAAAGTTCTTGGTTGTAGTTTGGAGCACAACCTGCTATTATCATGTTGCTAGCGAGCCCAATACATTTTTCTCTGAACATTCTCTAGTCAAGTATGTTAACTGACTGCTGTCCAGATGCATTCATTTGAAAGCTAGCCAAGTTTGTGGCGACCTGTAATTTTCAAGGACATTCCATTTGAGCTGTGTGGCACAATTTTGTTACTAAAACACAAGTTAACAGCAAACGCAAGTCTGTTTGGTGTATTATTATTTCATGCAGATTTTCATTGTGGTGCTACTATGACATATTCAGTCTACCTCTTAATCTGCATTATTCCATGGTCTGGGTGAGTACTCTTTTCTGATTGGCCGACAGGTGTGTGTTAATTAAGCAGTAGCTCACGACAGGCCGTGGTATCAACATTAAAGAGCACAGCTGTCAAAGCCTGCGCCTCCACAGAAATGTAACTACAAGTCACGGAGATGCTTAGTGGCATCACATTTCCGGCTGCTCCTTCTTCTCTGCTACAGCTTAAAGCCACTGGAACCTTGACTTGTAGTTAAAAAAAAAAAAAGCATATGTGACTGTTTGGTTGTAAAAGGGACTAGAATTATTCCTTGTCATGACAACTGTAAGCTTTCGCTTTATAACCTTTTAATTTTGAGTGCAAAACTTTAACCAAAAATAGCAAATGACCATGGTATAAGCAGGATGATCAACTTGTAGGTGTGCGTTAAACGGTTTTAAGGCACGACGTGAAAGCGAAGAAACACCTGACGTGAAGAGGATTGCTGTGCAAAATACACTACTCATTGATTATCCCTTACTTAAAATCCAGCATTTCCAGTAGAAATTTGTAGAAAACCAACTGTTGTCGGTGGGCACACCTGAGTGGGCATACCTACATAAGACATGTAGGTATGGGAAGGATTGGCCAGTAGTTAAGCCATCATCCTTCTCTTTGCCAGAGGCTCCCGAGAGTTACAGCTGACTCCCTGAACAGATCTGCGATGCACTGATACTGTAGTGTGATTGTTATTGGTGATGTCTTATATCAATATATATAATAACGGGGCACAAGATAACAGATTTCTGAATTTCAATTTTGCAAGAATTTAAACCACAAATATGAACACAGGTGATGACTTTATGCAAAGTTATACATTTATTACTAAAGTAAAGCACACTCAATAGTCAGGTAATATAAGTGAATATAGTATATACAAGAGGTATACCTATGGTTGGAAGGAAGAAATTATCATGTGAACATACAATACTGATAATTAAAACAATATCTCGTGCAAACTGCAGTGCAATTACAGGAGTTCCATAATGGAAGACATGAACCATCAACAATGACAATAAAGGGGTGACAGTATAACTATCTGGAAAACTGACAGATGAAAATTGAATAAAGAAATAGTTAATGGCTATACACTGTACAGCTATAGGGAGCTGTAATTAAGTGTGTGATATGTTGTGTACCATGTAGTACATTTATGCGTGATGCATGAATGATGCCCAGCAGACAATGATTATACATACATCACCTGTAGTGTTGCAGAGGGAGATGAAGCATGCTGAGGCTGGGAGTCTGTAGGGAGTCCTGGCTCAATGAGTTACAGGTGGTTGGATATCTGACGTATGTTGAGAGTTGACAGCGGGCCTCAACAGGGTGAAAAGTAGGCTGCAGCACAGTGAGCTAGACAAAGTTGTCAGTCTCTCAAGGCGAATGTATACCTACTCTGTAGGTTCAGATTCTTAAACTCAGCAGGGTAGCTCAATAGTGGTGTTGTAGTAGGCAGGAGAAATGGACATTATGCAGGTTTTGGCATTAGCTCTGAAACTAGTACTAACACGCTGCATCCCTTACATGGTAGTGCTGTCATTACCATTAGCAGTCATTACATCTGGTTCACTAAGCAATGGGGGAGTGTCTCGAGATTTGCGCTTGTGCTTGTTTTTTACCCGACAGACAACATCAGACCACAGCTGACCAGGAGTGGAGACTTTCAGCCTAGCACCTTTGCTTTGCAGAGATCTGTGGTGAGCACCAGTGGGGATGTCTGTGGGGTCAGTCCCCAGTGAGACCCAGGAGAGGGTGTCAGCTAGGTCTGTAGCGAGTGCCGGTGGGGATACCTCCAGTCCATTTGTGCTTGAGTCAAGTCAGGGGTCAGCCAGGTCTGTAGCATGGGTTGCAGTCTCCGCATCTGCAAATTTGACTGGTGCTTCTCATTCTGATGT
>NC_089198.1:6252216-6269716 GCF_963930695.1 Labrus bergylta | reverse complement strand
TGACAAACTGCAGCGCCACAATCTGAATAAAGAATAAAAGATGTGAATAAAAAGAATGATCAATCAGATGATAACATAACAACATAACTAGGTCCAATAAGTGAGTGTGTCCCTAAAATAAGTAGAGAGACTTTGTCATTCTGTTATTGTGGATCATTCAAATGTCAGCTTTCTACAGACATCATCCAAACATTCATACAGCTGTTCATGTCAATAAAGACACCAACATGTTACTGACCTCAGTCAAGATTACACAACCAATACTCTACTGAGCTTTACACACCTGGGAGTGTGTGTGTACTTCATAATATATATATCAGTTCAGATAATCTTTTGTCTTCAGTTTTGAACATTTAATAAAACTCAGAAACTTTAAAAACTTCAAGAACTCCATTTAAACTATTTCAGTAAAAATCAGATTTGTTTGATGAAACAGATTCAAACATGAAAATAAACATGAACAGCATTCAATCTAAAACTTCATGGACGTCAGAAACATGTGAACATGAAAATGTTTCAGCTGATAATCAAACACATGAGATGTAAAACACAAACAGAGAAGAAGAGAACTGACTCCAGAGTCTCCAGTCTACAGTTTGGACTCTGCAGTCCCTCACTCAGCAGCTTCACTCCTGAATCCTGCAGATTGTTGTAGTCCAGGTTCAGATATCTCAGATGGGAGGGGTTGGACTTCAGAGCTGAGGCCAGAGAAGAACAGCTGATCTCTGACAAACTGCAGGTCCACAAACTGAATAAAGAATAAAAGATGTGAATAAAAAGAATGATCAATCAGATGATAACATAACAACATAACTAGGTCCAATAAGTGAGTGTGTCCCTAAAATAAGTAGAGAGACTTTGTCATTCTGTTATTGTGGATCATTCAAATGTCAGCTTTCTACAGACATCATCCAAACATTCATACAGCTGTTCATGTCAATAAAGACACCAACATGTTACTGACCTCAGTCAAGATTACACAACCAATACTCTACTGAGCTTTACACACCTGGGAGAGTGTGTGTGTGTGTCTGTGTGTGTGTGTGTGTGTGTGTGTCTGTGTGTGTGTGAGTCTGTGTGAGTCTGTGTGTGTGTGTGTGTGTGTGAGTCTGTGTGTGTGTGTGTGTGTGTGTGTGAGTCTGTTTGAGTCTGTGTGTGTGTGTGTGTGTGTGTGTGTGTGTGTGTGTGTGTGTGTGTGTGTGTGTGAGTCTGTGTGTGTGTGTGTGTGTCTGTGTGTGTGTGAGTCTGTGTGAGTCTGTGTGTGTGTGTGTGTGTGTGTGTGTGTGTGTGTGTGTGTGAGTCTGTGTGAGTCTGTGTGTGTGTGCGTGTCTGTGTTGTGTGTGTGTGTGTGTCTTTGTGTGTGTGTCTGTGTGTGTGTGTGTGTGTGTGTGTGCGCGTGTGTGTGTGTGTTGTGTGTGTGTGTGTGCGTGTGTGTGTGTGTGTTGTGTGTGTGTGTGTGTGTGCGTGTGTGTGTTGTGTGTGTGTGTGTGTGTGTGTGTGTGTGTGTGTGTGTGTGTGTGTGTGTGTACTTCATAATAAAATATATATCTGTTAAATTAAGACAGAGATGGGTCGGCTAAGTCTTTTCATCACCAGGTAATGGAGCCTCTAGAGCTGTTGGTATTTAAATATCAAAGCGTACACTTTTAGGTTATCTCAAGAAATAGCTGATAAAGATGGCAGATACAGTATATCATCATATCAGGTTTCTTACTAAATGTGAAGTGCACTCTAGTGAATGCCTACGCTCCTAATAAAGGTGAAGCTGAATTTCTTTCCAAGTTGAATGTGATTCCATCTCAATAACCCAGTCAGTGATCCGGTTGTGGATAGGCCTGGCCGCCCACTTCCATCTGATGGTGCGTTATCAGCAGCACTTCATGAATTAGGCTAAAGGACATTTTGGCAATGACTGACATATGGCGTGTTGTAAATCCTACAGCCCGTGAATACACATTTTATTCTAATGCTCATAACTCATACTCTCGGATTGATTATCTATTTTATCACAATCTATGGTGGAGAATGTGATTGACAGCAATATACATAATATGATTATTTCAGACCACACCCCCTTATCTGCTCTCCTCTCTCTTTCTGTAAATAACCAGAAAAGTAAGCAGTGAAGATTTAACAATTCTTTACTTAAAGACAAAGAGTTTGTGTCCTTGATAAATGAGATAAATGAGTATATGTAGCAGAACAAGATGCAGACGAACTGACAAACTCTGTACTCTGCACTCGTTAAGGTTCATCACAGATTAAACCTGCTCACATGAATATGTTGAACAAACACACAGAGTGTCTTTGATGTAAACAGTCATCTTCAGGTATTTCACTGTCAGGCATCAAATGTTTCCAAACCAACAGACTTGAATTGATCCTTCAGCGTTGATCACTGCAGTCTGATCAGCTCCGTGTGGAGTTCAACTTCTTTAACTAAGTAAACTCAGTTAAATCACTTTTGATATGAGTCTGGCAGTCCGTTCTTCTACGTGTCCGCACTATCGTGATCTAACTCTGTCACTGACTTTTTATGCGCCATGAATCTGTGCCATCTCCGTGCGCAATTCAAGGAAGAATTTTAGCGCTGCTCCGGGGTTAAACCAGCGGACCTCTGTATGATCGGACAGCCTGTGTGTGATATTGTTTTCAGATAAGAATGAAATGTTCAGTAATAGTTATATTTTTACAGTCTGATTAAAGCTGGTGATCACCAGCTTTAATCACCTCTGGGTGACCTAAAAATGAACCATCTGTAAATAAAATCAGTTAATATTCATTTTAATTTACTGTTTTTACAATAACCAGAGGTAAAATAAGTCTATCATCAGGCTCAACGCCGGTGTCCACAAACTACACTGGATGTGAGGAGACGGTCTGGGCCGTTACGCAGGACAGAGAGGATTGTTTTTTATTTGCACGAGCTGCTCTTTGTGGCTCACTCCATAGGAAGCTTTGTTATCATTAGTAAAACTTTTGTTTTACATCAGTGAAGACAGGAGAAACTGGTAAGAAGTGTGGACAGAACTGAAGACCGTCATGATGAGCGTGCAGTGCAGCGGTGTGCCTGTCGTTAAATCTCGTAGCTTTGATGAAATTCTGGCAACTTGTGAGCAAATAAAACCAAAGAAATATCGCTCCTTCGATCTCTCTTGAAAACCTGCATTCTGTGTCACCTCTCTCAGGTGTTCAGCCTGTTTTCTGATGTGATGTATTACCAGAGTAATGCAGGAGCTCGGCCACTCGTCTTTTTTATGATACTCCCTGCTGAGAAAATAGTTCAAAGTGCCCCGTTTGATTAATTTTAGTATCATGATATCAACCTTTACGTTGCTCATTATAGGTTTTAATACAATTCAGGGAAAATAAGTATTACAAAAATGTAATTTATAAAAAATAAAAAAATATTTTTCAATACATTTCCTCCTTCTTCCCAAAACGTCTCACGGGCCAGATGAAACCTGCTGTCGGGCCGTATGTTTAACATCCCTGCCCTAAGATAAGAGTTAGCCCTAACCCTAACCCAAAAAAAAGACGATCGTCTACAACGAAAAGTGAACTAAGTAAACATCTGTAATATTTATTCTAGTTATAGAGAAGACATTCAATCAAAGAGTCTTCAATTTCCTTTGACACTTTCAGAATCTCACAGTGTCACAAACATCTCAGACAAAACAAGTGTTTGACTTCATTTTTATGTCTGATGGTTGAAATTGGAATGATTGTTTTTCTTTGTTTAATTATTCATAATTTATCTAAAAATCAGCTGTTCAGGTGGTAAAGAGTGAAATATACAACAAGTTATTTGTTTTATATATGTAGGTTTAAAATGTAAGGCTTTAAATTGCTACCACTCTGTGGATAAAACCACAGAAGAAGAAAATGGACTTCAGCATTAAGATCCTCAGTGTGGATCATTTGATTATCAGCCTGAAGTCTACAGTTTAGTTTCACATCATATGAATCTGAACAGAGAAATTAAACCTGTTGTCTTACCTCAGAGTCTCCAGTCTACAGTTTGGACTCTGCAGTCCAGAACAAAGCAGCTTCACTCCTGAATCCTGCAGATAGTTTCCGCTCAGGTTCAGCTCTCTCAGATGGGAGGGGTTGGACTTCAGAGCTGAGGCCACGACTTCAAAGTGAGTCTTTGACAGTCCACAGTTAGAAAACCTGTCATGACATTAATGGTACATAATATGTTATTTAAAGGAATGTCTTAATATTTTGACAAATTGTGTTCAATCACATCAGAGGTTCAGCTGATCTGAACTCACTTTAGTTAACAAACATTTCCATCACTTTTAAATGTGTGTGTGTGTGTGTGTGTGTGTGTGTGTGTGTGTGTGTGTGTGTGTGTGTGTGTCTGACTGCTCCTGGTCCCCGTGATGGAATTGAGAAGTGGAGCGTGCATTTAGTGTGAACTATATCATCAGTGTGTATAACACAGTGCAGTTTAACAGAGTCTGTGTTGAGATGTTCACAGACTACAGCAGGCTGTGAGATGACGTCGCTATCATTTTAAGTTAGCTGCAGACACGTGAACGGAAAAAAGTGACCAGATCACGTTTGTTCCCAACACACGGCCGTATGGATCAAGGATCCACTGTGTTCTGATGCACTAAAAGTAAAACTGTGCACCCCGTGGCTGGAGTCTGTGTGTGTGTGTGTGTGTGTGTGTGTGTGTGTGTGTGTGTGTGTGTGTGTGAGTGAGTGAGTGAATGAGTGAGTGAGTGAGTGAGTGAGTGAGTGTGTGTGTGTGTGTGTGTGTGTGTGTGTGTGTGTGTGTGTGTGTGTGTGTGTGTGTGTGTCTGTCTGTGTGTGTGTGTGTGTGTGTCTGTGTGTGTGTGTGTGTGTGTGTGTGTGTATGTGTAGGTGTGTGTGTCTGTGTGTGTGTAGGTGTGTGTGTGTGTGTGTGTGTCTTTGTGTGTGTGTGTGTGTGTGTGTGAGAGTCTGTGCGTGTGTGTGAGAGTGTGCCTGTGTGTGTGTGTGTGTGTGTGTGTGTGTGTGTGTGTGTGTGTGTGTGTGTGTGTGTGTGTGTGTGTGTGTATGTGAGTGAGTGAGTGAGTGAGTGAGTGAGTGAGTGAGTGAGTGTGTGTGTGTCTTTGTGTGTGTGTGTGTGTGTGTGTCTGTGTGTGTGTGTGTGTGTGTCTGTGTGTGTGTGTGTGTGTGTGTGTGTGTATGTGTAGGTGTGTGTGTCTGTGTGTGTGTAGGTGTGTGTGTGTGTGTGTGTCTCTGTGTGTGTGTGTGTGTGTGTGAGAGTCTGTGCGTGTGTGTGAGAGTGTGCCTGTGTGTGTGTGTGTGTGTGTGTGTGTGTGTGTGTGTGTGTGTGTAGTGTCAGACACACTCCGCTGATGTCATGCACACAGCTCTGTGGCGTGAACGTTTGTCTCTGTCGCTGATTGTCACTGCGTTGCTGTTAAGAAAACAATAAAACAACACAGAGCTTGAGGCCCAGCTGTCTCTGTCTGAACTCTACTCTGCTGTCATGAGTCTGCAGAATGGAAAAGCTCCAGGTATTGATGGCCTTCCTGTTGACTTTTATAAAGTGTTTTGGAGTGTGCTGGGAGAGGATCTCCTAGAGGTTCTAAGAGACAGTTTGGAGAGGGGTCATCTGCCTCTGAGCTGCAGGAGAGCAGTCATCACTCTGCTGCCAAAGAAAGGCGACCTTCAGGATCTAAAGAACTGGAGACCAGTGTCATTACTTTGCACAGACTACAAAATCCTGTCTAAGGTCCTGGCATCCAGACTAAGGCAGGTGATGGGGTCGATCATCCACACAGACCAGACCTACTGTGTGCCCGGCAGACTCATCAGTGATAACATCACTCTTATTCGGCATGTTTTGGAAGTCTCTGGTTCATTGGCTGTAGACACTGGTCTGATTTCACTAGACCAGGAAAAGGCTTTTGATCGGGTTGAACACCAGTATCTATGGCGGACTCTAACCGCCTTTGGGTTCAACCCATGTTTCTTAGCTAAGATCCAGGTTTTGTACCGTGAAATTGCGAGTGTGCTAAAGATCAACGGAGGCCTGAGTGCTCCTTTTAGTGTACAGAGGGGGGTGAGGCAGGGCTGCTCATTATCTGGGATGTTATATTCCTTAGCCATTGAACCCCTGCTTCACAGACTGAGGTCAGGTCTCTCTGGTGTTCGTTTTCCTGCCACTGATGTGCGTTTTAAATTGTCAGCGTATGCTGATGATGTCATTGTTTTTGTTAATCAGCACAGAGATATCGATGTTTTTAAAGAGACTGTGAATTTGTTTGGGTCGATATCTTCTGCCAAAGTGAACTGGCTGAAAAGTGAAGCAGTGAGGGTGGGAGAGAAGCTGAGGGGTCGGCTCAGTCTGCCTGGAGGCCTCTTTTGGAAGTCAGGAGGTTTTAAATATTTGGGAGTGTTTTTGGGGAATGAAACATTTGTCAGTAAAAACTGGGAGGGTGTTTTAGAAAAAGTAAAAGGACGTCTTGATAAATGGAGGTGGCTGTTGCCAAAGATGTCTTTTAAAGGTTGTTTACTTGAGTGACCAGAGCATGTTGATCGGTTGCTGAATCACTGGAGACATCAGCTGACAGGACAAGAGATGTCTCTGATGTCGGACTATGGGGACGGTTCTCTGCTGCCCGACCAAACTGACCCGTTTCCTGAGTTCACTCTGTCTGCAGACCTGAAGGACTGTTCTGGTCCTCTACTGGCCAACGCTGCAGGAAAGACTCTTTACAAACTGATTGTTAAGACTGTGAATAAAAAGACACTGAACGCACGCAGTGACACCCCCTGGAGGACTTATTTGGGGCTAGCTCCTGAGTTTAGACCCTCCTGGGAGTCTTTGTACAAACCCCCCTTGTGTAAGAGACATGCAGACCTCCAGTGGAGAATCCTGCATGGAATCATTGCTGTGAACTCTTTTATCTCTGTTCTTAATGTGAATGTTGTTGATCAGTGTCCTTTCTGTGTGCACAGGGAGACGGTGTTTCACTGTTTTTTACAGTGCAGTCGGGCTGAAACCTCTGTTTGATCTTCTGGGGAAGGTTTTTAGTGGTTTTAAAGAGTTTTTTACTAAGCAGGTTTTTATTTGTGGTTTTAAATACACTCGACAACACAAACACAAATGCCAGCTGATAAACTTTGTCCTTGGTCAGGCTAAGATGGCCGTGTACGTGAGTAGGAGGAGGAAGGTGGAGGAGGAAGGTGGAGGAGCCAGACGATGTTGTTGATGTGAAGCTGTTGTTTGTAAAAATGTTAAAATCCAGGTTGTTTTTGGACTTCAGCTTCTACAGAGCAAATCAGGACCTGGAGACTTTCCAGTCAGTGTGGACTCATGACAGTGTGCTGTGCTCTGTAGAGCACGATCAGTTAGTTCATGGACATGTGCTGATGTAACATCTGTTTATGTTGTGAATGTCATCTGTGAATTTTAGAAACGTATATTATTGTTGAACAGTAAGAAGACTGAAAAATAAAGGTCTGTTTAAAAATCAAAAATCTCTCTCTTTCTTTCTTTGTCTCTCTCTCTCTCCCTCTCTCTCTCTCTCTCTTTCTCTCTCTCACACGCCCTCTCTCTCTCTCTCTCTCTCTCTCTCTCTCTCTCTCTCTCTCTCTCCATCTCTCTCTGAGTGGATGTGCTGAGAGTTGGTGTGTGTTTACTGTTACTGGGTTTAACATTTAGTTGCGGTGTGTGTGTGAACGCTGGTCGGCGTGTTGCGGTGTGTTTGTTTGCTTGTGTGGAGGTAATGGGTGTCGAGTTCAGTGGATTAACGAGAAGGCACGGCGAAGATCGAAGATCGCCGGTGCCTCTCGTTACTCGGTGAATGAATGTGCTTTGGCTGTTGCTGAGGTGGTGGGACCACAGAGTGTTAAATCTGCGGCCTGGATGAATGGAGCGGTGGTTCTGTTTTTAGACAGCGTTGATAAGGCGAACGCCGTGGTGGAAAACGGAGTGGTCATAAATGGGGCTTTCGTTCCCGTGTCTTCTCTGTCTCTGCCTTCTAGGAAGGTCATTTTGTCAAATTGTCCGCCGTTTATTAATGATGACTTTCTGCAAAGGGAGTTATCAAGACACGGGAAAATAGTCTCTCCTATTAAGAAGCTGCCTTCAGGCTGTAAAGCCCCACAGCTCAGTCACATGGTCTCTCACAGACGTCAGGTCTATAAGATCTTAAATAAAAGAAATGTGGAGCTTAATCTTGTTTTCAACCTGAGAGTACAAGACTTTGATTATGTGATTTATGTCACTTCTGAAAACATGAAATGTCTTCACTGTAAAAGGGAGGGGCATCTGATCAGAGCATGTCCATACAAAGATGAAGCTGAGGGATCCAGTGCAGGTGGGAGACGGACAGGTGAGGAGACACAGAGTGGAGGAGGAGAGGAGACACAGAGTGGAGGAGGTGAGGAGACATAGAGTGGTGGAGGTGAGGAGACACAGAGTGGAGGAGGAGAGGAGACACAGAGTAGAGGAGACACAGAGTGGTGGAGGTGAGGAGACACAGAGTGGAAGAGGAGAGGAGACACAGAGTGGAGGAGGTTTTGGTTTTCAAAATACCTTTTATTTTACTACTACCAGGAGAAAATTATAACACTGTCACATCATCACTCAGATCAAGAGAAGGAAATAAATAAATAAATAAAAAAATAAAACAAAACAAGTGCAACAAAAATCACAACATCAACAAAAACAACATTTACTGCATCAAAAATGAATAATCAGCTCTCCATCCCCACCCACAGAGCACAAAGCTTCTTCCACAGCCCATACACTATTAAAGTCTTGCACATTGTCCATCATTTGATAATAGGCAAATTCTACCTTTAGTCTGGCCTTCAAAAGTCCCTCCAGAACCAGCACCGGTTCCACACAGCCAGTACCCTGAGCTCGGTTCTTGCGTGTAAGCCAAATGGCCAACTTAGCCGAGCCAGATAAAAAGTTCATCAGTGTATGTACAGTCTTTTTCTTTGCAGAATACTTTGGCCCAAAAACAAACACTGCATAAGAGAAATCCTCCCCGAGAGCTTCAAACAAGCTTTTCATAAGGACAAACAAGAGTGAGAGCCTGGGACACTCAACAAACAGATGAGACAAAGTTTCAGTTAGTGAACAAAACAAACACTCCTCTCCCACCCCTGGATCAATGTGCGCTCTGTATCTGTTCGTGGCTATAACCCCATGCACAACTCTCCACTGGAGATCTGCTGTTCTCTTCTCAACAGGCAGCTTGTACAGGGACCGCCAGCTGCCTTTCGGGGAAACCTCCGGGCCAAAAAACTCGATCCACCTCGACTCTTTCACTCCCGACAGACCATGAAGATGTAGGACCTTAACACAGGACTGATAGAGTGCCTTTTTCCCTGCATCCTGGAACTTTCCCAGAACAGGAGTACTAAAGGACAGCAGTCCACCTCCTCTTTCCTGCCACTCCCCGACATCTGGGGTAACAGACAAAGATGGGAAGCTGTATTCGCCCTCTTCACTCCACTGCTCACACAGATTCTCAATGTTTAGAAATGTCACAAGTTTTACTGGAAGTGCAGCAAAGACTTCCTCCACCACTCTTTCAACCACCCGGCTGGAGGTGATATTGGTCCTTTCTTTGAGGGCGTCCAGGGTCAGTCTTACCAGGTGACCCAGTTTTGTGCAGCCTGCCTCTCTGAAACTGGCCCGGAGACTGGCTGACTGCAAAGTTGGAGTCCTTATAAAATCATTAAAAAATAACGGTTCCTCAAAGATCCACATTCCCAGACTCTCAGTTTTTTCCCTTTTGAATGTGTACATTTTCCATGCCTTACAGACATATAAAAGGATGTTAATCCAGTGAGATCCACCTCCTCAAGCTTTAACAGAAAGAGCTGCTTAGTGTACCCCAGCCGTCCAGCTCTCCTCAGCAGCAGTCGAGCGATGTCCATCCAGCTGGGACCACAAGTGAAAAGGAGTCTCTGTGCAGTCTGGAGTCTGAATGAGGCAATTTTTGACTGAATGTCTATAAGTCCATGTCCCCCTTCAGCCACCGGCAGGTAGAGGACTGCCGCCTGGACCCAGTGTTTGCCTGACCAGAAGAAGTCCAGCCCTTTGAATGTCCTCCACCAGCCCTCTTGGAGGTGTCAAAGCCACAAGTCTGTGCCAGAGAGTCGAGGCAACCAAGTTATTGACCACCAGAACTCTTCCCCTATACGACAACTGGGGTAGCAACCATTTCCATTTAGACAACCGAGCGCACACTTTCTCCCTAACTCCCTCCCAGTTTTTACTTTTAAAGCCCTCGGTACCCAAATAAACCCCCAACACCTTCAACCCCTCCCTCCCCCACTCAAGTCCACCCGGCAGACTGGGCACTGCCTGGTCCCTCCACTCTCCCACCAATAAGGCACCACTTTTTTCCCAGTTCACCCGTGCAGCTGTTGCCCTTTCATACAGGGACAGGGTGTCCCGCAGACACCGAACGTCCCCCTGATTGGAGATGAAGATGTTTACATCATCAGCATAGGCAGAAATTGTAGGGGGACATTCAATGCTACAGGCCGCGGGCAAAGAAAGCCCGCTGAGCCGGTCCCTCAACCTGCACAGCAAGGGCTCAATAGCCAAGCTGTACAGCTGGCCGGAGATGGGACAACCTTGTCTGATCCCTCGCCGTACAGGGATTGGCCGACTCAACCCCGCCCCCATCTTCACCAAACACTGTGCATCCTGATACAACAACCCAACTAATGACACAAAACCATCCCCAAAACCAAAAGACCTCAAAACAAATACGAGTGATCCACCCTGTCAAACGCCTTCTCTTGATCCAGAGACACAATGCCAACATTTAGATTATAGATTTTACACACATCAATGACATCTCTGATAAGAAAAACATTATCCATGATTGTCCGGTCTGGAACACAGTAACTCTGGTCTTTATGGACCACACTTCCCAGAACGTCCTTTAGTCTGTTCGATAAAGCTCTGGAGAGGATCTTGTAGTCCGCACAAAGCAAAGCAACCGGCCTCCAGTTTTTTAACAATGCCAGGTCACCTTTCTTGGGGAGCAAGGAAAGAACTGCTCTCTTACAAGAACCAGGAAGAGACCCGGTCCTGCAACACTCCATTAAAACACTATGCAGGTCAGACCCAAGAATATTCCAGAACCTCTTAAAAAAGTCTGTGGACAACCCATCTATTCCAGGTGCTCTTCCTGTTGCCATCTGAGTGACAGCAGCAGTGAGCTCCTCCAGAGACAGCTCCCCTTCCAGAAGAGACCTCTCCTCCACACTGAGCTGAGGGAGACCCTCCAGGAGCTCCCTGCGACACTCCTGGCTGCAACTCTCTGCTCCAAACAGATCCTCATAGAACTGCATGGCGTGACTGCTCATTTCCTTTGGATCAGCTGTTATTCGACCTCCTGGCAGTTTCAGACAAGTCAGCAGCTTTTTTTGAGCCACAGATCTCTCAAGATTGAAAAAGAAAGACGTTGGGGCATCCATGTCTTTGAGTTGAAGGAAACGACTCCGCACAAGAGCTCCCTTCACCCTCTCCTGCAGGAAAGAGCTCAACTCCATACGTTTCTCCTTCAGCAGGGTACCAGTGGTGGGATCCACACTCCCATTTAACCCCTCCTCAAGGTTCTTAATGTTGTCCTCAAGATTTTTAATGACTGTTTTTAATCTAGCAGAAGAGTGTGACGTGTACTGCTGACAAAAAACACGAATCTGAGCTTTACCAACCTCCCACCAAAGCTTCAAAGAATCAAACTCAACTTTTCTTAATTGCCACTGATCCCAAAAACACCCAAAGTTTTTACAGAAAACATTGTCCAGTAGAAGCTTGTTATTAAAATGCCAGAAGGACTTAGCCCTTTCACCTGGTGAAATAATCAGCTCCACACTAACAAAATGGTGATCAGTGAAGCCGACAGGCAGAATATTACAATGAATTAATCTGGGGTTGAGAGTTCTGGAGATGTAAACCCTGTCCAGTCTAGCTGCACACACCCTGTTACTGTTAACCCTGACCCATGTATACTGTCTGGATTGTGGATGTTTCACTCTAAATGTGTCCAACAAATCCAGGTGAGAGATGACAGTGTTTAAAGTCTGGGATGAATGTGGATGTGGCTCCTCTCCTATTCTATCCACGGTGAAATCAAGTGTGCAGTTAAAATCACCACCAAGAATGATCTGATCCTGATTATAGATCACTAACTCCTTTTGGAGGCGGGTATAGAAAGCTACCCTTTCAGCTCCATTATTTGGAGCATAAATATTAGTGAAGCAGAAAACAGTGTCCTCTATTTCTGCTCTTACAATTAAAAGCCTTCCCTTTACAATTTCAGCACAAGAGACGATCTTTACATTTGCAGATGCTCTAAACAAAATGGCTACTCCTGCACTAAAGTTGGTGCCATGGCTAAGGTAGTTAGAGCCCTCCCACCATAAACCCCAATCTGTCTCATCTGATGGTGTGGTATGAGTCTCTTGTAAAAACAAGATATCAATGTTTTTCTGAGTTGAGATCTCAGAGATAAGGCCCCTTTTCTGTCTGTCTCTCCCACCATTAATGTTAAGAGATCCTATCTTAAGACTCCTCATAGAAAGATCAGAGAGAAAGAACAGATAAGTAGACACAAACAGGGAGCAGTAGAAGAAGAATAACACCTTGTGATGCATGATCATTTCTTTGTCTTCTTCACACTCTTACGTCCAACTTTCCTCAGTGCGGTGATGTGCTTTTTAAGACGGAACCGTTTTTTCGCGTCCAGGAGGTCAAACCCAACCTGTCTTTTCAGTATGCTGACTGACTTTATGAACTTTTCAGTATCACTAAAGTAGTCACTGATTTTTACTGATTTGTTGTACGTTTCATCCATAAATTGATTGATTGACTCTAAAGAATAAAGACCAGAGCCACTATTTGGCAAATCAGCAATGGATGCATTGTCTGACTCATAATCTTCATCCATGTCCTCTCCTTCACATGATGCCTGGCTACAACACACTGTCTTACCTTCCTTCAATGAAACATCTACAACTGCAGAACTTGTGGAATCTTCAGTTTTATCATTATCTACAGTCTGTGATTTTTCTGTAGCCTGAGAGCTGGTCGAAGCCACTTCTACCTCAGCCACGGCCTCAGCACAAGGCGCAGGCGCGGACGCGGACGCGGACGCGGCCTCCGCCCCAGGCACGGACGCGGCCCCCGTCCCAGGCACGGACGCGGACGCGGCCTCCGCCCCGGGCGCGGGCGCGGACGCGGCCTCCGCCCCGGGCACGGACGCGGCCCCCGCCACATGCGCCACACTAACAGAGCCGCCCGCGGCAGCACTAGCCGCCTCCTGCTGTCTGTGCGGACACGCAAAACGTTTGTGTCCCACATCACCACACTCAAAACACTTCAGTTGTCCCGAGCTCGCATACACCATATAAGAAGCGTCACCGTGTTTCACTCTAAAGGAAACCTCCAGAGTCTGTGTGGGCGAATCTAAAAACATGAACACCTGACGCCGCAAAGATTGGACATGTTTCAGTTTGGGATCTTTACACCCTAGACTCACAGTTTTGAAACCACTCGCAAACTTCCCAAACCTGCGGAGTTCGTTCTCTAACAAGTTGTTAGAAATAAACGGCGGAACACCGGATACGGTGATCCGCGTAGAGGGAACCGACAACGGGGAAACCTGCACAAACAAATCCCTAATGAACACACCACTCTCAATCAGCTGATACACAAGAGGCTCACTCTTCAGAAAAACAACCACAGCCTTGTTCATTCGGGATGCATACAAGAGTTTATCATGGCCTACCTGTTCACCTGCAGCTAACAGAACCTCCTCCACGGTGACAGTACCGTTCGGAGGGACTATCCGAACTCCCTGTCGGAGAGTCGGAGGTGGCGTCTCAGCAGACGCCATTCCTCCCTCCAACCCCTCCAACGATCTGTCTTACACAGCCAACAACACTCAATACAAATATGAAAACAATCTGACCTGATCGTGCACTTTGAAAACAGTAGAAAGGATAGCAAACAATTCAATCTCCGCGCCACTCGCAACACCACCACCGTCACTCACACTCACACTCACCGGAAACCGGAAACCGGAAACGGAAACGGAAACGGAGAGGAGAGGAGGGGAGACACAGAGTGGAGGAGGAGAGGAGACACAGAGTGGAGGAGGTGAGGAGACACAGAGTGGAGGAGGTGAGGAGACACAGGGTGGAGGAGGAGAGGAGACACAGAGTGGAGGAGGAGAGGAGACACAGAGTGGAGGAGGTGAGGAGACACAGAGTGGAGGAGGTGAGGAGACACAGGGTGGAGGAGGTGAGGAGACACAGAGAGGAGGAGGTGAGGAGCAAACAGGTGAGGAGACACAGAGTGGTGGGGGAGAGGAGACACAGAGTGGAGGGGGTGAGGAGACACAGAGTAGTGGGGGTGAGGAGACACAGAGTGGAGGAGGTGAGGGGACACAGAGTGGAGGAGGTGAGGGGACACAGAGTGGGGGGTTTAAGGAGCAGACAGGTGAGCAGATGGAGGTGGGGAATGGGTCTAGTGTTGATACTGAGCAACAGGCAGCAGGTAAAGGGAGGGTCTGTACTGAACCTGCTGAGGAGGAGATGGAGGAAGAAGAGTCTTCTCTTAGTACTCCTCGCTCCAAAAGAAAATCAAAGACTAGTGAAAATGTTTCACTAGAAGAAAAGAAAAGAACAACAAAGAAAGCAAAAGGAAAAACAGAAAACAAACCAAAAGAATCTGATCCAGGATCAGAGGTCAGTGCTGATGAGGACTCTCCCCATCTCACTGACAGTGAAACGTCTGAGTGCAGATACTCTCAGAGACAGAAAAACAAAAGAGACTACAGTGTAGAAAAAATTAAACTGTTTCTACACAAAAACAAAAATATGTGGGGTGTAAAAATAGAAAATGATTTAGCTGATAAAAGACTTTTTTTTGAGTCGGCACAAGACTCTTTTCTGATCAGGAAACTTATCGACTAAGAAAGTACGTGTCCAAACTGAGACTGTGTAACAATGTTGGTGATGACGGGGATGATGATGATGATGATGATGAAAACAAAGAATTGTAGGTTATCTTTTAAAATACAGAAACACTTCCCTGCTCTTGATAAAAACTTTTTAGAGGGTTTTAGGTTTTTATGGAGGAATTTTAGAACGACATGTCCTGATTTGAAGTGTTTAAGACAGTGGTGGGATTGTGGGAAGGCTGAAATCAGGGTTTTCTGTCAGCAGTACACTCTCAATGTCACACGGGACATTACCAGATCTGTAAAAGCTCTAGAGATTGATATTGTGAAACTTCAATCCTTGATAGATTCCACAGGAAATCGAGGACATATTGAAGTTCTCAAAGCTAAAAAGAAAGCCCTGACAGACCTGCTGGACACCAGAGCCCAGGGAGCCCCCGTCAGATCGAGATTCCAAAGTGTGGCTCAGATGGACGCCCCGTCCAAGTTTTTCTTTGGAATGGAAAAAAAGAATGGACAAAATAAATGTATGCATGGTCTTCGAACAGCAGCAGGACAGGAGCTGAAAGAAGCTGGAGACATCCGAAGACATGCTGTGGACTTTTATTCTGGGCTCTACAGCAGTGAGTACACTGACAATGAACAGCTGTTTGACTCTTTTTGTGATGGTTTACCCCGTGTCTCTGAGGACTCCAACCAGCTGATCAGAGAACCTCTACAGCTACAGGAGCTGTCCGCAGCTCTGCAGAGCATGGAGGGGGCGAAAAGCTCCCGGAATCGATGGACTCCCTGCTGAGTTTTTTAAAACGTTTTGGGATGTGCTGGGAGAAGATCTTCTTGCTGTTTGAAATGAAAGCCTGGCTGAAGAGTCATTGCCCCTCAGCTGCAGGAGGGCAGTAATCACACTCCTTCCAAAGAAAGGTGATCTCCAAGAGATAAAGAACTGGCGTCCTGTTTCCCTGCTATGCTGTGACTACAAAATGTTCTCCAAAGCTCTGGCCAACAGACTGAAGGACGTAATGGACCAGATCATACACCTGGACCAAAGCTACTGTGTGCCTGGCAGGTCTGTTCATGACAATGTGTCTTTAATTCCTGATGTTTTGGACGTCTCTAGTTCATTGGACATAGACCTTGGTCTCATTTCATTAGATCAAGAAAAAGCTTTTGACCGGGTTGAGCACCTCTACCTCTGGAAAGTTCTGGAGAGTTTTGGTCTCAGCCCTGGTTTCATTGCTATGATCAAGGTTTTGTACCAGGACATTGAGAGTGTACTGAAAATCAATGGAGGACTAAGTGCACCTTTTAAAATGAAGAGAGGAATAAGACAAGGTTGTGCTCTTTCAGGGATGTTATATTCCATCTCTATTGAACCCATGTTGTGTAAAATACGGTCTTCCATTGAAGGGTTAATTTTACCTCACTGTTCAAAGCATTTTATTGTGTCAGCCTATGCAGATGATGTTATTGTCATGATAAAAAATCAAAAAGAAGTGTTTTTAATAGAAAACATTGTGAAAAGATTTTGGTATAGTATCATCTGCAAAAGTGAACTGGGGGAAGAGTGAAGGGTTAGCAGTTGGTTTTAAAACACATTCGCTGCCCAACCTACCAGCAGGACTAACATGGGGAAGAAATGGTTTTAAGTATCTTGGTGTGTTTTTAGGGGATGAGCTCACTGTACAGAAGAACTGGGAGGAGGTGGTGGAGAAAGTGAAGGGGAGGCTGGAGAAGTGGAGGTGGCTGCTGCCACAAATGTCGTACAGAGGAAGAGTGCTCATCATAAACAACTTGGTCTCCTGTGGACTCTGGCACTCTGGCATCTATAGAGCCCCCTGCTGGACTCCTTAAAGAACTGCAATCAGTGATGTTGGATTTTTTCTGGGACAAGCTGCATTGGGTTCCACAGGCCGTGCTGTTTTTACCTAAAGAAGAAGGAGGGCAGGGTCTGGTCCACCTGGCCAGCAGAGTAGCTGCCTTCAGAATGCAGTTTCTACAGAAGTTCCTCACTGGCCCAGCTGATGTGGTCTGGAGACCAGTGGCCAGCAGCATTTTTAAAAAGTGAACAGACTAGGACTGGACTCCTCACTGTTTTTAATGAATACTGACTGTTTTAATCTGTGCAACCTGTCTGCTTTTTATCAGAGGCTTTTTAAAACCTGGAAACTGTTTTTTTGGAAAAGACTAGAGCCCACACTGTCCCTACACTGGCTGCTGGAGGAGCCTCTGATCTATGGGGCCCGGCTGGATGTTCAGGACACATCTTTAATGGGCCTCAGACATGCTCTCATCTCCACTGACAACACCACACTGAGACAGATCGTGGACGTAGCTGGACCTGAACTGAACAATACAGCAGCAGTGACCTCTGCTCTTGGTCTCCGGTCTGCACGTTTGCGTCTCAGACTGACGGGGGAAGAGAAGGAGATGCTGCAGGATTACTGTAGCAGGAAGGAAGAACCCATTGACAGTGATCCTTTTCCTGAAATAGGCCTCACAATGAAATCTTGTGTTTCAAGTGAAAGACATTCAAAAGGGACTGATGATAA
>NC_089198.1:6237216-6247216 GCF_963930695.1 Labrus bergylta | reverse complement strand
TCTTCCTCAGACTGATCTTAAGTTCATCTGTAACCTCCTGCAGACCTCTATCTGCTGAAAGAGAAGAAACATATCCTGAGACTGGATTTATAAAATGATCAAATCAACAATTGTCATTATTACACATTAAGCAAACTGCATGACACAAAAACATCCGTGTAATAAATGTGTGCTGCTACAAGAGAAATAAAATATACTGAATATAAACTGACAGCAAGAATCAGATAAAATGTAAATGTTTCATTTAACTATATATCAATCAAAATACTAACTGCTTTGTCTTGTTTTTAGACACAATGACTTCAGTCTTATTTATTACAGTGCTGGACTTACTGGATCTCTGCAGTCCTCGTTCTCCACACTGGGGACAGGAGGACTCTCCTGATGAAGTAGACTGGTCCCAGTATGAGGTGAGACACTGTCTACAGAACCAGTGTCCACATCTGGTAGAAACTGGATCTCTTAGGACACACTGACACAAAGCACAGCTGGACAGCTGCTCCTCCACAGAAACAGACCCCTTTGTTATTCTGTGGAGATAAGGGAAATCATAAAGCCGTCAAAACTGACACTGACATTTAGAAACCAGTGGTGGACTAAATCAAATAAAGACACAAAAAGCAGTGTTTTAAAAAGGTGTGCCATGTCCTCCGCAGTGAGCATGTGCAGAAGTCTGTCTGTGTAACCATAGAGTCTACCATCTGAGTCCAATAACTGACCTACAAGTGTGATGTTATTTTCAACCAGTTTTCAAAAAACAGGGATTCATTTTGGTAGAGAATGTCCTTATTGTTCCAGATGTAATATCTGTGTGGAGAGAAGTTATGTTTCAAGATGAGAGACCAAGTCAAGAGTATCTGTTTATGGAAGTTGGATAGTTTGATCTGGATTTTACTGATATTATAGTTGCACAGTAATAAAATTCCAGGCCACCAACTTTAGAAAAAACATAATTAGGAATCATATTCCAAAGAGATGTTGGGTTATTTAAAAATGTCTCAGCCTGTTCACTTTGAATGTTAAGAGCTGTGAAGTCTAAAAAGTTCAAGACCCCACATTGACTCGTGTTTATTGTCACGTTCTTTTTAACATAATGTATTTTGTTTTTCCACAGAAAGTTAAACAACATATAATCAAATCTTTTGATTACATTTTAGTCAACATCCAAAGATAGAGCCGGATTAGTGAGTCTGGAAATGCCCTCAGCTTTTGAGAGAAAGGTCCTTCGTCTCAGAGATAAATCTCTTTGTAAACAAGAGTTTTATCAACGATGGGATTCAAATTTAAGGTGCACCTTATATTTTGCTCCGTGGTGATAACTACTCTCAGGTATGTGACCTGGTCATTCACTGGATTATTACAAATATGGGGAACATTACAATCTTTAACAGCCATAAGTTCAAAGTGTTTAATATTTAGGTTGAGACCTGAGACCTTTGAAAATTTATTAATCAGCTTTATAGAGAGCTGCACACTGAGCATGTGCAGGAGCTGTGTCATGACCTGCACACTGAGCATGTGCAGGAGCTGTGTCATGACCTGCACACTGAGCATGTGCAGGAGCTGTGTCATGACCATAGACTGTAAATATTACTGGACGAACCCTGACCCGTCTGTGACATAGGCAGAAAATGAGTCCAATCGACGGCCGCATCCATATTGGATTTGCAGTCTCAACCTAACTTTGGATCAACCGAACGACAGCAGTAAGGCGGGACCGGCGGGACTTAACTCCGCCCATTCAGCTCGACGTTAGCAGTCCACTTGACAGCATAGCTAACAGCTAGGCTGCTATCATCAACTATTCCTGCTCGTCCTGAGAAAACTCTACAAACAGTAAGTTAACATTTAACTTTTCTACAACACAGTTAAAACTAATTATATTCAACCCAAATATTTAATTAAAGTCTTAAAACTACACTTTTTTAAATATACAATTATGTTTATTAGTTATTTGTCAGAGCTGTTAGACTTTGTCAGTGTTAGCAGAGAAATACATTAACAAAGTTTTATCCATAAACTGTAAATAAATATGAGACATCCAGAAGAAATCAATATTACAAAGCATACAGTTCATGTTACTGTTCTGACAAAAAGAGGAATGTCTGTGTTTTATATTTACTGATGTCAACAGCGATGAGGTGAACATGACAATTGAAAAATAATTATTTAGTATTTATTATAAGACATTTGTTTTCTATTGAACCCCGTGAAGTCATGGAGTCTGTGGACAGTGTCAGCTTCACACCAAAAACTAAGTATTAGAAAAAATAATGTTTAAGACTGGCATCTATTATGATGAGTTGCAGCCACCTTGTTCAATATTATTCCTGCAGATGAGGCTCATAATAAAAAAACAGCCTGAGCTGTCACATGTAGTTAACTGTACATTTTGTCTGAGGCATTAATTGAACACCTTTGTATTTCTCCTATAGACACAGTGTGGATTATTGGTGACTGGTCCATCGAGGTGCCCAGAGAGCTGCAGAGACAGAGGAAGAAACCTGAGCCTCAACAACATCTGTATTTGTTGGTTCTTCTGGGGTAGACTTCAGTTGCTTCTCTTCAACAGCTCGCTGTGAGGGAGGTCTCCTCCGGATGGCCTGAGTGATGACACCCACAGGCTGAGAGCTGAGACGGGGTTTAAACCTCCTGACAAACCGTTACACCGTGCCCGCCTGTCAAGCTGAAGCTACACGCCTTATTGTGAATAACTCTTATCCTTCATCAAATCAAAACTGATGAGTCATCAAAACATTCACCCCCCGTACAGTGTGTGTCCATCGAGACATGAGCTAATCACACCTATTTGTTTGTTTTGTACCAAGCTGTAAACATGTTAATCTCTGCTGTAAAAACAGACTTTTTTTAATGTTGTTTTTCAGATTAAATAAATATTTCTATATAAATGCACTCCTTTATGTCTACTTATGAGTATACATTTCAGATTTGAAATGACAAGACTAAAATGTGCATTAATGCTCAACTCAATATCTTAGGGAAGGAAGTCTACTTTTACACAACTTCTTTTTCTTTCAACATTTTTTTTTACCAAATACTAATGTAGTTCATTTCTGAAAGTGGGATGGAACAGAGTCATTGTAAAAATATGCCCTTAAACACAGCCCCATTCTGAAATCAAGATACATGGAGAGTAAATAAGATCAATAACTTGTGAATAAAAACAGTTAAAAATGATTTAGAAATGTAGTCTTCCCTGATCAATATCACATAATATCAACTTCTCCCATCTAAACTGGACAAAGGGTTTTAAAATGGGAAGAAAATAGTTTGATTGCAAGTTGTTTGGAGGAGATCTAGTTTTATTTGAACAGTATGAATACAGTCTTCCAAGGTGCAAACCCTCCTCCTCCTCCTGAAGCCTGTGGAGCTCCTTCATGTTCTGCTGTCTTATCTGCTGGCCATCTTCTCTCACCAGAACTTTGACTGTTGAAAAGTCATTCAGAAGAAGCTCGAGCATGTGACATGGATCCAGGAGAACATGGACTTTTAGTGAGGGGTCTTCAGGATGACAAAGAAAGAGAGAAAATATCAGTTATTCATTAAATCATTTTTTTGTTCTCATCTATTTTTCTGTATTCATCTGTGTGTAAGAGCACATTTATAAATTCAACAGTGTACTACCCAGACAACAAAGGTCCAGAATTCAGGTAATCAACATCTATTCAAAGTTAAGAAGATAAACATTATTGTAATCATGCTGTTTTCAGCTCTCTCACTCACACAATAATATTCCACATCAAATGATCTCAGATTTTGTGTGAGGATAAATTAAGCAGTTTATTGTGGATAGTACTCCAGCTTAATATGAAACAAATATAACCTGAATTATTTAAATCATTAACAGGTCCCAACTCTCTGTGCTTTAGTACAGAACATACAGTAACTCATTTATTATTAACATGAGCTCAGTACATGGCTGTATTCTTCAAACTATTTCTTATACTTTATATCTATGTGCTTTAAATCTTATTTTCATTCCACATGTTATTTATATTTTATATTTCTACAGCTATATTCTGTGTATGAGTTCAGTGTAAATTAATATGGTTATTAATATAGTTCTTAATGGTTACAGATGCTCTTACAAAGTTTTTTTTATTTGTTAACAGTTTGCTCAAATCTTAAGACACTACATCAACCATGTAACTTTAATGTCATCCTCTATAACCTACACAGCACATTAGGTTCAGTTCAGTTTATGTTACTGACGGATAATTACTACACAAAGTTTGTTTTTTAATGTCCACATTTACGTGGAGTAAAACATTCATCATAACATCAGATAACCATATTTACAGTCTGTGGTTAACCACCGAGCTGAACTTTTAGCTTCTAACATCACACAAACTCATTATTTTCAACAACAACATCTTAACAACAAACATCTCTAAACCATTGACCGTAAATAATGTAAATAATGAGCTACACAGTTAGCCGACTGGTTTACAAGCTAACGCTAAACAAGCTAGGTCCGTAAATATAAATACCGACACACAAGTATATAGTAAATATAACACTACTATATCACTTACCGAAGAAAACTGAAGCATCAACTTGTTGGATGGTCTGTTAACCGCACAGCAAGCCATGTATGTTGTCAGATATGTGTTAAACAAACTCTCCAAACGAAGTAAAAAAGAGGAGAAATCAGACGGATCAAGCTGTTAGCCTACTGACCTCCTGACCTCCTGACCTGCTTACCTCCTGACCTGCTGACCTCCTGACCTGCTGACCTCCTGACCTCCTGACCTGCTTACCTCCTGACCTGCTGACCTCCTGACCTGCTGACCTGACAGACAGATGCAACGCGCAGAGCTGTCAATCAAATCTGACACAACCAAATATGGGCATAGTCGTTGTCCAGCCTCAAGAGGAACCTCGAGGAACTGCAGTTTTTTGTACTTCCGCATAGACTTCATTTTTCGAGACCGGAGGTTGCCCCTTGGTCATGACCTGCACACTGAGCATGTGCAGGAGCTGTGTCATGAGTTAAATAAATAAGTACTGTAAAATCTGAAATATAAGTTGCACCGGTATAAGACGCGTTGTGTTTTTGAAGGTCTCTCAGAGAGAAAATAAAGTTTACACTGTCTTCCTGCGTGACAGTTTTTATTGTGTTCAGCGAAGTCCAAAACCTGCAGTTACTGTTCAGCTCTGTCACCCTTTTAGTCTGTTTTCTCTTTGTGGAGTCTGCTCTCCTACCAGCTACAGTACGGTAGTCGAGCTCTCAGCCTGCAGGGAAAGTTGTGAAGCAGAGACTCCTAGCTTGCGAGCTCTCTGCCCGACTCTGCTTGTTTCTCTTTAACTTTAATAAAGGACTCTTTCAATCAAAAGAGCGTTCAACAAGGTTTATTTATGGAACAATATCCTACAGTTTTCTGTAAATTCATTATTTTGACCTCTTGAGGGAAAAGTTTTGAAAACGTAGCGCAGCCAGACTGGTCTGTGTCGCTGTCTTTCCCAGAACAGCGTGCAATCAGCTCTTAATACACTGAGGGCCTGATTTACTAAAGTCCCAAGTAAAGAGTACTAAACTGTGTGTTCACTCCAAAAAATTGCACGTTTGGTGAGTGTGTGATTTTCGGGTGATCGACGAAGAAAGTTTGCGTGAATGACACCAGGTGCAAACCTTGTGGAGGCGGTACTATTTAAGTTGGGTTTTTGTGTGTTCTACTGGTTTACGTCATGGAGAGTTTGGACGGAAAGCAGGACGACGGCAAGCGCAAAATAGGTCTCAGTGGAAGAGGCAAATGAACGTACAGTATTTTTGAGTTCTATCAGATAAAACTGAATATTACAAAAAGAAAACCTCTGCATTAAACAGGGCCTCTGTTTTCTTCATCTTTTGAAGATGAATTGTCATACATTGTGCAGGAGGTGTGAGCTGTGTCCTCTGTGGCGCTCAGGCGCGACACTCTGCACATTGTTGAGCACCAGACAGCTGGCCAGCGCTGTGTCTGATCGGACATAAACGCTCTTCCTAAGAGTTATCTAAGACGGGGGTACAAGCAGTGGTGAGGTCCCCCCAGTCAAGCGTAGCAGCAGCGGGCTTTAGAGGGAGGAGACGAGCGCACTATGGAGAGGAGCGCACCAGAGGGCACGAGCTGGGGGAGAGACGTGCAACCTGAGAAAAAGGAAATCCCCAGTTTAAAATAAAATGTTGGTGAGAAGAGGGAAATATGAAGAAATAAATGTCAGTGTTGAAATTCTTTAGAATGCAGAGGCTGTGAATGTTCAGTTTTCTTTAAATAGGCAACAATATAGTTTAATCATGGTGTTTCCTGCAGTCATTCCAAACTTATTAACATGTGTGGGGAATAACGTGATCTGTATGCCTTCTTTTGTTGTGCCTATGTCTCCTCCTAACTTCAATAACAGCAGTCTGTTGTGTGTAACACTGGTCTCCTGGGTTAGCACCTTCTTTTCAAAGGTGTTAAATTCAGACACCGTCACAATCACCTCAGTTTTTGTCTGCTTGGTAAATCACAATGCGTGTACTAACTTAACTTGTTTGCATTTTCTCCTTTCTAGGACAGAAACGCCCCATATTGAATATTCATTAAGTCAAACGTACTAAATGGTCAATGCGTGTTGTTTTGTTCATATGAAAGATTCAGTCCTCACAGCACGCCGTTAGTAGATCAGTTAACACATTTTTTGTGGGTGGTATCAAGTTTGCACACGTTTTAAGACACACAAACCTTTAGTAAATCAGGCCCAATGAATGGGGATGGTTTTTTAATCGCGTCCGGCCGCACCCAGTGATGGTGACTTCTGCACCCGCGGTCATGATGGTTCATGTGTCAACATTTTATACTGGTATATTAGTAAGATCCAGCCAACTTTTAAGATGAAAAAAAAGAGGTATTAAAAGTGCATCTTACACCGGATTTTACGGTACTTCAGTAAAAAAAAAAAAAAAAGATCTCATTGTGTAGTCATGTTAGAAAACATTAAAAAAGACAAACAAAGAGTGGACACAACAGAAAACATGATTCAAAGAAAACGATCACAGCAGATCTCACTGAACTACAGGATCAGTTTAAAAGACTACTTCCTGCAGAATCACAGAGAAGACGACTAGATACACAACCAAAGAGTCAATACTGAAATCATATTATCTTATCTATAAACATATAATACATATATATAATCCTTAGTATGTTGTTATGAGTTCAGTGACTTTCTCTGTATGATCACTGTGTGCAGGTTGATGATTAAAAACAAGAAAATCAACACATTATGGAGTTCAGGACTCTTTCTTTTAGTTTGACAGTTTGGTGATTAAAAAAAGTTCTCTTACTGTGGATCTGAGGGTCCTGGTTCATTACTGAAGACTGGAGGTTCATCTTTAGACCGGTCACTCTTCATAGAGAGACAGCTGGACAGAGGAAACTCTGCTCTGTTCTCCTCTTTGTCTCCTCGATCACTCATCTTGTGATCTCCAGATTGATCAGAGGACAATAAAAGACGTTCATGCAGGTAAAACAACCTGAGGACAAAATAACAAACAGGTGAGATACAAGCAGGAAAAATGTGAAAGACGGAGATGGTCAAGTGTCCACATCTCATTACCTGATGTGATCCTTCATTTGATTTTCTCTTCCTTCCTGTCTGTCTAAGTACCTGATGCAGCACCTCAGTGCAGTTTGTTTTGATCCTAACATGATTTGTCCGTCTGATCTGCCCTGAATAATGCCAATAACAAGACATTGAGTCTTAAACTTTAAACATTAAACTAACATGTTAGTATTTAACAGCAACCATGACCTTTAGGACATTTGTACAACTAGAAGTGTATAAAACAGGGTTGGAAATCAGCACTCGTCACATACGGGTGTCTTTTTGCAGTGGCGGGTGAATTTGCTCAACCTACCGACCACAGTGGCAGAGCGAGGGTCACAATGGTGCTCTATATGCTGGAATGGCTTTGCTTGGTGTAACATGATTAACAGAGCAGACTAGCATCTCTTTAACAGCGGGTCAACCAGCTTCAGGTGTGTTTAAACTGACGCCTCGCTGTCTCAAGTCCAACATGATGAAAAGAAGAGCGCTGTGGCGTTGATTTGGGCTCAAAGGAGCAGCTGTAAATACTATAACTTCAGACATTTGTCTTGGGCTCAAAGTGCTGCACACATTCAGCGGCCTCACAGTAGAATCCATAAAAACAAAAGAAAAACACATCGACATGTCAACAGAAAAGTACAGACCCATGTATAAAACACAACATATATTGCACATTACCCATATAGAGAAAAAGATATCAAAATATAAAAGCATGACGCCATGATGTTTCTGCTGTAAATGTCCAATGATGAAATGGTGAAACAGACAGTGGCTTATCTTAGAATTTATTGGGCCGAGGTCAGACAACAGCAACAGAACACAAATGGCTGACAAACTTTTCATGTTAACGGTCCTGTTATATTCTGTTAGCTGGTACAGCCTACAAATTCTTTTACCATTTGGGAAGACTTCTAAAAGGCTAGAGAGGTGACATTACCTTCACTTGAAACTGTCAGATATCTACATTGAAGTCATTTAAGCTCACAACATACACTCGGCTCCTCTCCAAAAATAGATCTGCTGCTATGAGAGTCTTACACAAACTGTTACATCCACACAGACCTAAACCAATGACCCTTAGATGGTCGACAGATTTAAAATGATATATCCACAAAATGATTCAAGTGAATGATTATGTGAAAATAAACACTAACAGGCACAACCCGTACAGCAGGCTTAGATTTAAACTGAACAGAGATTACAGTACCACGCTGACATCCAGCTGAAATACAAAACTAATGTAGTTCAGCTTCCTGGGCGCTAAAACGCCCTCGGTGTCAGCTGTTTTTAGTCACTGCACTCAAACGCTATCAGTCGAAAGACGTTCAACTTTGAGAACAGCGCCACGCTGATCAATGTCACTTCTCCCTCACCGACCAATCAAACTCAAGAAGGGGCGGGACTTCTGATATCAGATTTGTCAATAACAAAGCGATGGCGGAGGAGACGCTGGTCTGACTCGTCTTTTGGAGGGAACAGTTTGCAGGTGTAGAGCTGCTGCTGACATCAGGACATGACTCCTTTACATCGTCCTCATGTTTTCTTGGTGATATTTATTTGATTTAAAGAAAATATGAAACACATGGAGCTAAAACACACCTTACGGACATTACAGAGGGAAGCACAAGTTCACTTTTGTAATCTAGCAACAAGGAGCGCTGGTGAGAAGCGCTCTGAAACAAAGGTTGTGAACACGATATAACACGCATTCTATTTCAAGCTCTTCACACTAAAAGTTCCTGGTTTAAATAGCATTGCTTTTATTGTGAAGCAGCTACATTAGAAAATGGGATATTTTTCAACAGAAGCAAATGACTGTAACTCAGACGTTTGAAATACAAACGCAGAGGAAAGGAACCTGACAGATTCAGTTAGAAGCTCCAACGTCCTGAGGAGAAAACACACAGTGACTTAAAAATATCTTTCTAAATGAAACTCAGTTTCCAGCAGAAACCTTTATGACTGTGATGACTCTCCTCATATAAGCTCATATTCTTTTAAAACAATATATCCATTATCTTACCTCTCAGTCCAGGTTTCAGTTCAGCTTCATCAGCCTTTGAGGACATAGCCCAAAAATAATAAACTAAAACAAAGTTTTTTCTGTTTCTGAGTGAGACAAACAGCATGTCAGTATTTTATTTAATAGTTGATCGTCTATTTCTTGAATACTATAAGCCTTGATTATTATGTTACACGTCATTACATTGTGCTGCCAGTTAAAATAAAGTGGCAGGTAAGAAATGTAAGACTTGTACCCGCCAAGCACCAAATGCAGGTAGATTATCCGTTTGGCAAGTTAATTTCCAGTGGTGTAGTTGAGGGTATATGCAGGTCAGGTGTATAGGTATACCCACTTATTTTTCAGTCTGCATAGGGTATCCTCACTTCCCTCTGATTCACACCAGTT
>NC_089198.1:6149716-6232216 GCF_963930695.1 Labrus bergylta | reverse complement strand
ATTTATATAGAGAATAAAAAGAAATGGGCCCAACACTGACCCCTGGGGGACACCACAAGCAATATCCAAACAAGATGACGTGTATTCACCCAACTTCACAAACTGTTGCCTGTTATGTAGATAGCTCCTCAGCCAGTTTAATACAACCCCCCTGATACCATACCGTTCTAATTTATTAATTAATCTGTCGTGATTTATTGTGTCAAATGCTTTTTTGAGATCAATAAAAACACAAGCTGCATAATTCTTTTGGTCCAGGGAATTTGTGATTTTTTCAATTAGCTCAATGACTGCTAATGAGGTGGATCTGTTTGGTCTGAATCCATATTGGCTGTCAGTTAGTAAGTTGTGTTTATTGATAAATTTGTTTAGTCTGTCAGCAAAGAGTTTTTCTAAGATTTTTGAAAATTGAGGAAGCAGTGAAACAGGCCTGTAGTTTGTGAAGTGGTGTTTGTCTCCAGTTTTGTACAGCGGTATGACTTTTGCAATTTTCATTTTTCTTGGGAATTTACCAGTTTTAAATGATAAGTTACAGATGTGCGTTAGTGGTTTTGCAATTCCGTGAATGACCTGTTTAACTATTCTCATGTCAATGTCATTATAGTCAGTAGAAGTTTTGTTTTTACATTTATAAACAATCTCTATAATTTCACTCTCTTCCACTGCTGTTAGAAACATTGATTTTGGATTAATGTCTATGAAATCATAATTCTTGTCAGATCTCACAGAAACAGAGATTTTTTTAGCCAGTATTGGTTCAACATTTACAAAATAATTATTGAAGCCATTAACTGCATCATCCATATTATCAATAGTCATATCATTATCAATAAAGTCATGTGGATATTTAACTTGTCTAGAAGCATTTCCAATAACACTATTTAATATATTCCATAAACCTTTACTATTGTTTTTATTTTTATCTAATAATCTACTATTTCTCATAATATTAGTTAGCTTATTTTTATATTTCTTATATTTATTTTCTGCATCTTTGGTTCTAAGTTTAATGAATTCTTTATATAGTGTATTTTTCTTTTTGCAGGCATTTTGTAATCCCTTAGTTATCCATGGACTATCTGAACATTTAAATTTCATTTTGATTTCTTTTATTGGACAATGTTTATCATACAACAACTTAAATACCCCTAAGAATTTTTCATAAGCTCTGTCAATGTTTTCTTCTTTATATAATATTTCCCAATTTTGATTTATTAATTCATTTTTTAAAGCGTTCATTGACTCTTCTGTCCGTACTCTTCTGTACTTGACTGTACTCTCCTGTTTTTCCCTCTAGTTGTTATTGAAAACTATAAACACTGGCAAATGGTCACTGATGTCATTGATCATTAATCCACTTATTGTATTATTGTCTATAACGTTTGTAAATATGTTGTCAATCAATGTGGCACAGTGAGATGTAATCCTGCTGGGTCTGGTGATTTTTGGATAGAGGCTTAGACTGTACATTGTATTGATAAAGTCTTCAGTTGGTTTGTGGTTATTGGGATTAAGCAGATCTATATTAAAATCCCCACAGATGAACATGACCTTTTGATTAGGTATTGTGAACATTTCTTCCACCCATTCTTTGAATAAATCAATATTGGAACCCGGTGCTCTATAAATACAGCTAACAATTACGTTCTTCTTTTTTTCCATGCAGATTTCAACAGTTAAACATTCTAATGAATTTCCGATTGCAGTTGTCATTCCATCTACCACCTTGCAATTAAGGTTTTTGTCCACATACACAGCCACACCTCCTCCAGTCTTGTTCTCTCTGTTCTTGTAGTTCAGTTCATAGCCATCTAATTCAAAGTCCACATCCTTTTCAGGGTTGATCCAAGTTTCTGATATTGCAATTATGTTAAATGGTTGTGCAAATTGACGTAAATATTCCTTAATGTTGTAGAAATTTGCATACAGACTTCTACTGTTAAAATGAATGATTGATAGTTTCTGATCTGCCTTAATGGTCTTATTGTACTGTTCATCTGTGTAATAGCCGCAGTCGTCATTGATGTTTAAGAAGAAGTTATTTTCCGGGTCGATATTGTATTCCATGTCTAGTAAATTGTGCTCCGTGTATTCAAATGTTTTCAGTTCCAGATTCTCATTATCAGCAATCATTTGGGTTATAGGTACCGGTATAATGTCTCCAGATGTAGATGAATGATTTCCTTTAGAGTGTGTCATGATTGTGTAGGTTTTTTACTCACTTGTGTTTCCAGTTCGGCCTCATTGAAACTTGTCCAGCTCCGCAATGTCTCTGATCACCATCACTTTGGCCTCCTCCGGTGTTCCGTTAAGCAGTTTGCAGTTGGTGGTCCACGTGGATTGTATTTTATTTTGTTTCTTGATGAATCGTGCTTGCCTGGCTATATCTGCGTTTCGTTTTGTTAAGTGTTCATTGATGTAGACGTCTGTCCCCTTCAGCTGCCTGCCTTGTTTCAGTAGTGCAATTTTGTGTTTACGGTTCACAAACCTCATTATTATGGCCGGTTTGTCGGTTGTTGTTTTTGCGGGGCAGAGGATGACAAGCCTTTGACTGTAGGAATGTTGCCACTTGTTGCTCCGCGGACTCGGAGACTGCCTCTGGTTCGCCGTCACGGTCAGCGGTCACTGCCCGTGCATACGACCGGGGTTTTATTTTGAGCCCCGATATAATAATATTGTTCATTCTGGTGTATTGCTCCAGGTCGGCCACTCTGCTCTCCAGGAACACGATCTTCTTGTCCTTCTCCTCATTCTCCAGCCTCAGCGCCTTAACCTCGGCCACCAGGTCCAGGATGGATTTCTGCTGCAGCCTGACAGCGGTAATCTCCCCCGAGAGAAAGTCCAGCGACTTCTTAATGTCGTCGACTTCCTCCATCGCCGGTTGTTTTTTCAGTGGCATGGTGACTCTGGCTTGATGCCAACCGGCTTTGTCCACGTGCAAGCTAACCAAAGAGTGCCTTGGTCTGGCCTGGTGGAGCTGGCTGCTGGTTAATCCTGGGTCTGGCCTGGTGGAGCTGGCTGCTGGTTAATCCTGGGCCTGGCCTGGTGAAGCTGGCTGCTGGTTAATCCTGGTCCCGGCCTGGTGAAGCTGGCTGCTGGTTAATCCTGGGCCTGGCCTGGTGCAGGGACTCTGCAGATCCAATGGAGTTTGGAAGTTCATTCCACCACCGGGGGGCGACAGAGGAGAAGAGTCTAGTCAGAGACTTAGGACCCTGTTGTGAAGGTTGGATCAGACGTCTTTCATTGGCAGAGCGTAGTTGGGGGGAGGGAGTGTAGACCTGGATCAGAGAGTTAAAGTAAGGAGGAGACGTTTTTGTGGCTGTTTTGGAAGCGAGCAGCAGAGTTTTAAATTTGATGCGAGCAGTAACTGGGAGCCAGTGTAAGGAGATGAACAGCGGAGGTGTGCTCTTTTAGGAAGGCTGAAGACAAGTCGTGCTGCTGCATTTTGTATCATCTGCAGAGGTTTGATAGTGACTGTAGTACACTGTACTTTGACCACATTTTGGTGGCTGATGTAATTTTTCTTCACAGCAGGACTTCTTGTAATTACATTTTTCAACACTGTTGTAAGGCCGCTTGTACTGAAGTGAAGGTTTTTTTTTTTTTAAATGCCAATTGCCCTGAAAAGCCCAACTCATCAAAAGGATTAGGAGCTCAAAAATCAAAACATTTTGGTTCCCATTGACAGGATCATCATCAACATAAACTCCAACTTGACAAAACAGGAGCACTTAATTGTTAAAGTTGAATTACACGTGACTCAAGGTGTTTCCAAAATAGTTTAACAGTATTTCGGGAACAAGCTCTTTAATTAATAGTCTTTTGGTAATGTGTTGACATTTAACTTCATAATTAGGAGAGCCGCTGCGGGCGGGGGGGGGGGGGGGGGGGGGGGGGAGCTTCAGGCTGCTGAGTCAGGATACAACACTGTGAGGGGTAAACATCTGTTTTCACCTCATCTGGATGCTGAAAAATGAATGACTGACCTCTCAGTGCAGACAGAGTCCAGACGAGCAGCAGAGGGATGAGAGGGGGTTTGTGGTTTTGGGAGGAGGAGGAGAAAGGGGCATCTGGTTGGTGTTCTGCACCTCCCAGGGCTAAAGACTGAGACTGCATCCGAGTTGTTGAGACATTAGGTTTAAATTCTGAAACTGGTTTTTGTCTCTCTTTTTTTTTACCAACTTATTATGTTATGTTGAAGTGCTGGCTTCTCTGACAACAATGCAGCAGCCAGTATGTTCTGCTTCTAAGTCCTGAATGGTTTGTTTTTGTATTGATCAGAGAAGTTAGGCGGTTTTAAGGCACCCCCCACACTGCCGTTTTGGACGCCCCTCAGTTTACCAGAAGCTTCTGTGTCCGCAACATGTCAACCTTTGTGTGCATCGACTCCAGAGAGGAGGGGGCAGGGGGGAGGACAGAAATCTCTCAGATGTTTTAAATTTGGACTGCAGTACCCATTTAAAACACTAGGTGTCAGAGTTACATCTTGCTCCTTTAAGGCAACAGAGAAAGAGATTATTTGATTTTTTTGGTGCGCTTTACTTGTGCGGAAACATCTAATAGATGTTTTTTAAATGATTGGTAGCAGGGTGTATGCAGCCGACAAATAATGAGCTCCCATATTCTGGAAGTCAAACACAGAGGGAGGGTGTTTGCATGTCCATAAAAAAGTGACAGAAAAAAACTGAATGTATGACAGCAAGAGTGAGGTTGTGTGTTTGTGGATGAATTCCAACAAGGCCACAACCTCTGCAGCAGATTTAGCGTTTGATTGGAGTCAGGAGCAAGAAGGCTGATCTGGTGCCACATGACTGACAGACGAGGGGTCGACCTCTGAAATGTTTACAATAATCCCGTTTTTGTTTCAAACATTATCTCAAACATAAATTGTGGCTATTTAAGTCCAGGTCCTGCCACAAAAGATTATTTTTTGTTTGTTCTTGGAGTTAAAAAAGAGAACTTAATAAAGATGACGTCAAAACACGGCGGCGCCACAGATTCATAAAACTTCAGATATGTTTGCAATTATTACGCAAAGACTTGTTGGAATCACTCCTCCAGACAATGGCTGCAGTCTTCAGAGCAAAGTAAGTGATTACTCTGGTGGTCGTGGCCCTGCAAGCTTTAAATGTCAAAAGCCAGAGGCATCGTCAGTGGTTCCCCAAATTATACGAGCTAGACCAGCAGGCTGCGGACGCACAGCTGTGGACAGGATCTGACACCGCGTCGCCTGGACAGGAGGAGAAAACGGAGGGGGAAAAAAGGAGCCTGAGAGGAAGTGAAAAGCCCTTAAAGTGTGTCCTCTCTGGGACAAGTGGAGGCTCTGAGTCTGTTTTTGTCTGATTGACTGCAGATTTCAGTTCCTGACGGTCTATATAAGTGTTTATATGATTCCACTGCTTCATGCCCTCAGAGAGTGAGGACGTCTCCTCACAGCTGCGTTACGACCGCCCAAATGCTGCTGTCTGAGAGGACGTGCTCGCTGCTCTGGTTTCTGCATGTTTGTGAGGCTTCGTATTGACCAAACAATCCCTCTGAAACTGATGGAAAACAGATGAGGAAAAGTTTAGTTTTGCATGAACTTGGATTATACTGCACTGACCTTCAGACTTTTTAATGAGTCCTGAACGTCATGATATTAAAGTTCTACTGCTGCTCTGATATCATCTTCATCTTTATACCTAATTGGGATACTCGGCAATTGTCTTGTGACGTTTTGTGGAGCTAGCCGACCTGTTCTGTTATCATGAGCTGCGAGGAATCCATCATCATAATTTGTTTGACTTGCACACTTTCCTTTGTTCACCAAGAACTCAAAGAGACAACCAGACCAGAATTATGAAATGTTTTTCTAATGCCGTTTCAGGACTTCTGTGTGTCTGCATGGGCCACAAATCTAGGTTGTCACAATACCAGAATTTTACACTTAAATATCAAACAAAATTGATACCTGTTTGGATACCACAGCAACAAAAAAAGAAGTCCTAGGCAACCAATAATAGTCATTATTTTTGTTATTAAAGGCTTTATATGCAACTTTTTGATCCAGCAGATGTCGCCCTTGAGCACCAGCATTAAACCAAAACAACTCGCGCTGCATTGTTGTGTTAGCATGCTAATGCTAGCGATCTTTATTATGCTGGTATCTTCACACTGCATGTAAATTTACCTGAAATGAGCGTGATCTAGAAACACAGTTAAGCAGTGAGTACAGTATGTTATTCTTCTTTTCTCTAGTCCCTCAATTAAACAACTTTTATACACGAGGGGAGGAGTCAGCCGGCCGGCCATCCGGGCGATGTAAACAAACTGAAGATAGGACTCTGAAAACTCTGAAAACATCACAGAGAGTGGGACTCGGGTGTTACACCCATAGTAGACAGTCATAACTCACAGAGTTATTTTCAGAGGATATATTTGATTTATATTACAGTTAAGTGTGAAAAATTACATATTAAGACTTTAAAGACCAAAAAAAGTTTCCATACAGAAATGTTGACAAAGGTTTTGTGTAATTTAAACAGTGTGTAGGAGTTTGTCTGCAACTTATAAAGGACTCCTTCCCCTCGTATCACCTGTCTTATGAAATAGAGGTTGTTTTTATTTCACAGCGAAGCGAGCAAGAGACATTTTAGCAAGCTTACTAAAGACCACCCGTTGTAAACACACTTGAGAGACATTATCAGACACGCTCCAGAGACGGCAAATAGATACAACTTTTCTCTAAATGAGCTGTTAATGATGTGGAAAAAAAACCTCCTTCTCTCATGTGTTTAACTGAATTGTAAAGCCTTAAATGTGTCTGGAGAAGAAAGGCAACATGAAGCGGATAATTGGTTAAAAACAGTTGGTTATCTTATAGGCAAATATGTTGAGAACCAGAGCTGCGTCAAGTAACTGTTAAGCATCAAATGTTTCACAAGAAGAAAGCATGACTGAAGCAGATAAATGATCAAAAACATGTCGCCAAGGAATATCAAAAAGCTGCACCGGCGTCGTGTGATCTGAAAGTCTCAGAGTTTTGATGTGAAGCCGACCTTTACCCTGAGCCGCCTCGAGACGCTTCACATAAGTTAAAAAAAAGAGTGATTGCATTTCAGCCTCACTTACACACAAACGACTTACTGTAAAGAGGAAAAAAAAAAACAATCTTTATTTAGTCTGGGTTGAGAACCATCTCCAGGGCTTGAACACACACCATTCTCTAACACAACAAAGAAGCAGAAATATTTACTCTGACCGAGCCAAAGACAACAAGCGGGCTGCGCAGAAACTAACACTGGCATCAGGGCAGTCAACTTCTCAAACTTCACTTGAATTATTCGCTTTTCCCATCAGGACGTGAAACGGGGCTGCGCAGTAATAAGAGCGTTGTGTTAAGTAAGCGGAAAGTGGTGTCACTTTTCAGTCCAGGATGGAAAAATTGAATTCTTTTACCTGATCACTTTGTACAACACCTCGTGCAGTACACGCTGCAGCTGACACTTTGTAAGCAGATCAGTGGCCTGTTTCTATGGAAGCGACTAGTGATCAGAATTCAAATGATAAAGCTAATTTGAAAATGAAAATGCATTAACAGAAATGCTTTTTTAAGTTTCAGAATATGGATGTATTATTATTTGACTCAAAAATAAAATGATGACTTATTTAATTTGTATTTTAATTTTCAACTTCAAAAATGCACATTCTTTTACTAAATTAAAATGAAGAAGAAAAGGACATTTGCTTTTTCATTTTCAAAAAATTCCCCCGCTAAATTTGTATCATAATTTAAATGAAAATTATAATTCTAAAATGAAAATGCAGTAACAGAAACGCGTTTACATTTTCAGAATATAGGTGCATTATTTGACCTATATTTAAAATTAATATTCAGTCATCCAATTTGCGTTATACTTTTGCTCTCTATGTATGCATATTGTATGACATACCGTATTGGTCCGAATATAAGACAGCCTTTTTCCCCATTGAAATAGATCCGAAAAAGTCGGGTCGTCTTATATTCGGGGTCTAGTATTCAGAGCGCAGCTCTAATTGTTCGCCTGTCCCTTTAAATGTCAATACACATTGCGGCCCCAGATGGCGCCAAAAATCTGTCAAGCAAGTGTTCCAGGAAGAAGCAGTCCAGCGTCCTTAGCAACCAGCCTACCGGTGTTTAAAGATGGAGAGACAGCCTGATCATTTAGAGAAAAGTGGCTCAAAAGTAGGTCAAGTCAATCAACAACAGCGGAGGAGTTATGATGCTAATTTTAAAATCATGGTCGTCAATTCAGCCGAGTCAATCAACAACTGTCAGGCTGCTAAGAAGTATGGGGTCACAGAGTGTAACGTTAGAAGATGGCGAGCACAAAAAGAACGTCTTAAAGACGGTAACAGCCAGCGGAAATCGTACCGTGGTCCTCAAAGTGGCCGTTTTAACGAGATTGACCGGAGAGTTTTTGAATACCCGCTGGATCAGATAGGCAACGCTGATCAGACGCCCGTTTACTTTGACATGCCAACGTCAGTGACAGTGAATGGGAGAGAAGTCAGTGTTGGTGAGATCAATGGCAAACGAGAGGAGCCGCTGTCACTCGCTGATGTCTCGCTGATGGCAGCAAACTCCCCCCGTATGTCATTCTAAAGCGTAAGACAGTGCCAAAGGAGCCAATGCCAGCTGGCATTATCGTGCGCGCCCAGGAGAAGGGCTGGATGGAGACAGGGCTTGTTGTGGACTGGCTAAAGGTTGTGTGGGGCAGACGGTACGGGGGACTGAGGAAGAAGAGGAACATGCTAGTCCTAGATGCGTTCCGCGGACACCTGACTGAGCCAGTAAAAAAATCAGGTGCGGGCGATGAACGGTGATCTTGTGATCGTACCGGGGGGGATGACGAGCCAGCTCCAGGTGTTGAATGTTGTGGTCAACAAGCCATTCAAGGACAACCTCCGAAAGAGATACACAGAGTGTCTCCTGTCTGGAAACCACGCGCTCACACCGACCAGGAAGATCCAGAAGCCGTCAGTCCGTCTGCTGTGTGAATGGATCCTGCAGGCATGGGATGCAGTTTCCTCACAGAGCATCATCGTGGCTTTAAAAAATGCTGCATCTCAAATGCCTTGGACAGCAGCGAGGATGACGCGCTCTGGGAGGAGCAGGGGAGCGATGACAGTGAGAGTGAGAGTGAACACAGCGGGGCGGAGGACGTGTGTGAGGAATAGGAGACATCGGAGAAGTTTGGCGAGCTTTAGTTTAGTTTAGTTAAAGATGTGGCCTGTGTTTTCTCTCTTATTTAAAAATGTTGATAATATTGCTTGATTTTAATGTTGAATCATACTGTACATAGTTCGCCCTTGTGAAACACTTTGTTTTGAAAAGTGCCTATACCGATAAATACGGTATGTTAATTATTATTATGATTATCAATACAACAGGTGTTTAATTCTATATGTTTTTAATATTGTTATTTTCAAATAAAATGAAGTTCTTTAAAGAAAGTTCTTTATAAATACAAGATCTGCTCTGCAAATCTTTTTTTCTAAATGTGAGTGTTGAAAAACGGGGGTCGTCTAATCATCAGGGTCGTCTTATATTCGGACCAATACGGTAATTCAAATGAAAACAAAAAGGTCTTTGGCTTTTCTTTTTCAATCTTGCAGTGCTAAAAAGTGATCATAATTCAAACCAACTCGAAAATGAAATGGCAAAGTGGACGGCGCAGGAAAGTGACGACAGACTTCAGCTCCCAGGCAGGCGAACGTAATATTTACAGTCTATGAGGCGAGCGGGCAGAACGTGCACTACGATAGGTGGCGGGGTGAATCTTTCTGTTAATGCATTTTCATTTTAAAATTAGCTTTATCATTTGAATTCTGATCACTAGTCGCTTCCATATGTTTCATGCAGCAGCGTTTATCTAGACAACTTTGCAACATGAAATCAAATCTTAACTTTTCTTCTGTTTGGTTGTGTTTTGTATTCTGCAGTTTTTGTAGGGTCGCATGGAATTCAAATTGGGTCGCTTGAAATTTGTATTTATTTATCAATAAAAAATATATTGTTTACTCAAATATATTGAACACAGCATACTGTGGGGCCATGTCTGTCTGTCATCCATTGTGCAGAAATGTTATAACTGTTGGAAATATGAGAGGAAATGTAAGTACTCAACAAAAAATATATTTTTAGGATTTAGTCACCTTTAAATTAATTTAGTTTCATTTTAGTGTTAAAAAAATCGACATATTACACTTTTAACACCGGTATTGGATTGCAATCGGAACTTAAAAAAGTTACATCTGAGCATCCCTAGCCAAATTAAACTATAAGCAGTGTTGCCAGATATACGATGAAAGATGTATTTGTAACCACAATTTTGTCCTCTGCACGATGTATGCTCAATAATTGCAGAAAACGCCGATAATGTAGCTACCTGCCAATCAAATCGTCACCTGAGCGGCCCCTTATGCCAGACAGACTGTAGGACAATGCATGTCACAACAACTTAAGATGCTACTAGCTTAGCGACACGCAGAACAGAAGAGGAATGTGTGTGTACATCTATAATAAAAAGAAACATTTCTCTACTTTTGCCAACTCAACAAGTCTCCACAAGGACACTTTGTGAAAGCCTTTTGGTGTCATTTTGTCCCTCTCTGTAAACAAACACTTGTTGCCTTGAAGTCCTAACCAGCCAAATAAAAAGCAGAATGTTCCAGACTTATGGCTGAGGATAATTTGTTTCTGTCTGCGTCATTACATAATTCCCTAAGTATCGACTTTGGTCAGCGGCTGACGTCAGCTATTGGTTCTGGTTGTACTCCGATAGGCTTCAATGTGACATGACGACAATTATGAAGTTATTTTGGCAAGTCCCAAAACGTTCTGCTTTGGGAAAAAAGTCCCCCCCCAAAAAACCTGCATAATGAGAGGGGGGGCGTTGGATCGAACGGTTCCTCGTTTCCCATCAGTCACTGCTGGTTTGTAAACAACGCTGAGATGCGGGATAAATGTTTACGCTGAGCGCCCATGTCGGGGGAAACACCACTTTCACATGAGGAGAATCAAAAGATTTACTGTGCTTCAATCTGAGCAATTAGGCTTAAGACATGTCGGGTTACACAGAAACCCGCACTGGATGGAAAAACGAGGTCCTCTTCCTGTTTTTGTTTTTTTCTCGACAATACAGACTGTGAAAGACGTTTTTTGTGAATCAGCATTTTAAACCCAGGCGACAGAGCAGGAAGGGTAGTCTGAAATTACCCCAGAAAACAGCTTCTGGAATCACATCTTTGGAAAGGAAAATGAGACAAGTGTTTCCACATTTGACAAGAAAAACCTGATTCTTTTCCCCTCTCATTTCTACTGCTTTTAAAAAAACGCACACAGGTAAAAACGCAGACAGATCAGATAAGTTTGTCCTGTAGAAATGTGGCCAAAGCCGCACAGAGTTTAGTATATCTTCCGCTCTGTCCTGGACTCTATAATCAAGCTTCATCACGGGCGACTCGGCGCTCAGACAGCAATAAAAAGTCTTGTCATTGTTTATTCACGAGTGTGTGTCGCTGTCAGAGCTGTCAACATCTTCTCGAGCACCAAAACCCGACCACTTTCATTTCCTCTCGGTGCAGGTAAATCCTGTTTCCCGTAATGTTTGTGTTCATAAAGATCAAGTTTGACTCTTCATGCCCATCAGATAAGGACAGCATTAAGTTATTATTACATCTCAAAGTGAGGGATGTTCTTATGAACCTGACCTGAGCTGACTTGCCCTTTATTCTACTTTTATTTATTACATAGAAACCATCCATCCATTTTATTATCTATGCGGTGATATTGAGGTTTTGGAGTCAATCCCGGCTAACAGTGGGTTAGAACTTTAGACACATACACACTCAAAGATTTCATTTGTACATTAAGAAACCTTCAGAACTGTGGTTCTCAACTGGTCTAGCCTCAGGACCCATCGCCAACTCCTTAATGAGACATCACGACCCACATTTCAGATATTATGTTACCAGTCAGATTTATTTATCAATCAATCAAACTTTCTTTATGAAGCACCTTTCAGACAAAGTCAGTTGCAGTTCAAAGTGCAGAAAAAGTCATTTGTAAAATCATTAAGAGTCTAAAGCCTGGCTCACACTGCAGGATCATCGGGCTGATTTGAGCTCCGATTTTTCCCTCTTGACAATCTCAGGGTCACTCCCGACTCGAGGCTGCTCGGACTCGATTATCTGCTCAGATTATCTTGTAGTGTGAGCGGTCCAAAGGTCCAATCTTAACGTCCCCGATCTGCCCGCCGATTTATTTCAAACATGTTTAATATTTAGAATTTAAAATCTTGACGTTTACGTCATGAAAAGGGTCCGGCAGAAGTTGTGTGTGACTACTATATAATCATGAGAGACAAGAGAGGACTGTAGTCATGGCGACCAGCGGCAGGACGCAACCCAGTGTTTTTTTTTTTGTAACTTTTCTGTACAGATCATCAGTGCAGCACTTTTCTGAAACTTGTCTCCATATATCTACGATTGTATCTACTTTTCTATATCCTACAACAACTTCCACTTCCTTCTCTTTCACCAACCGTCGTCCTTTGTTTTTTTCAAATTAAACTTGATTAAAGAATTGTCAACGCTCCGTCCTGATTTCACTCGTCCAGTGTGAGCTCTCCGGCCGTGTCCAACAATCGGGTCGTACAGTGTGAGCACGTCAATCTCAAGGTCTGCTCGGGCGTCGTAAACGATTCAGTCGTACAGAGTGAGCTGACATGACACCCCGACTTTTATACAATTGGGGGTAAAATCGCACAGTGAGAGCCAGGCTTTATGCACACCAAGAATTTAATAAAATAAGTGAAAAATTGTGCAGTATGAACCTCAGACGGACACAGCGTCATGCAGATTGTCCGATCAAGTAGAAATGTTTGATCCATATCTGATTGTTAGCCGTACAAGTTTGCATACAGCTATCTGTCTACAGAGACAAATCATCATCAGATAACCTCTGACGGGAGCTGTGATGTCATACGGTGGGTTGCTTTGCGCCGGGTTTTGCTCTCTGTACAACTGTTTTTCCTTCTACCACCAAAAGCCTGCTGCTCCATGAAGAATCAGATTTATCTATGAAATTATCAAAAAATGACTTGGTGACTTTTTCACTAAAATATCTACATATGCTGGAAATGCTGATTTTTTTCTTTCCTGCAAATATGAAAATATATTTTGTCATATGTAAAGAATATTTCTGAGAATGATTTGAGAGTATAGTCCTCATGATGTTCATTCATTGAAACTTTATATATTTTTCGGTTGCTGTCAGATTAATTCTATCAGCTTTATGCAAACACCATTTCCTGCAGCATGTCGTGACGGTTTTAGTGGCAAGACTTTTAATTTAATTTGCTTGTTTTCTGGAGTGCCAGCCAGGCTGTCCCTGGCAAAAGTTGTTTTGTACGGTGGCCGGTAGGGGTCAAACACTCAGCAACTGATGAAACGACATACATATAGATAAACACGCAGCATATATAGAAACGCTGCACATTCAAAAGCAAATGCAAACTACCACAACAAATGCAAAGGCTGAAACCCGCTGCAAAGACACGAGCTCCAGGTATCCCGGGGCTGCAGCCACAGACCCACACTCGGCTCTCGTCCCCGATGTCAAAATCCCGGTCGGACTCGCTTTATCTCCGCGTTTCAGTAACATTGAAGTTATCCTGTGTTTTTCAACGATACAACTTCCCTATCTAAACATAACTTTCTGTTCCTAGCTGTCTCTCTTACTCTCTCCCGTAAATAAACTGAAATGAACAGTTCCACAGCGCCCCTACAGGCCTGGAGCACTTCCGTTTAAGGCTGAACCATAGACTGTAAATATTACTGGACGAACCCTGACCCGTCTGTGACATAGGCAGAAAATGAGTCCAATCGACGGCCGCATCCATATTGGATTTGCAGTCTCAACCTAACTTCGGATCAACCTAGCGACAGCAGTAAGGCGGGACCGGCGGGACTTAACTCCGCCCATTCAGCTTGACGTTAGCGGTCCACTTCACAGCATAGCTAACAGCTAGGCTGCTATCATCAACTATTCCTGCTCGTCCTGAGAAAACTCTACAAACAGTAAGTTAACATTTAACTTTTCTACAACACAGTTAAAACTAATTATATTCAACACAAATATTTAATTAAAGTCTTAAAACTACACTTTTTCAAATATACAACTATGGTTATTAGTTATTTGTCAGAGCTGTTAGACTTTGTCAGTGTTAGCAGAGAAATACATTAACAAAGTTTTATCCATAAACTGTAAATAAATATGAGACATCCAGAAGAAATCAATATTACAAAGCATACAGTTCATGTTACTGTTCTGACAAGAAGAGGAATGTCTGTGTTTTATATTTACTGATGTCAACAGCGATGAGGTGAACATGACAATTGAAAAATAATTATTTAGTATTTATTATAAGACATTTGTTTTCTATTGAACCTGTGAAGTCATGGAGTCTGTGGACAGTGTCAGCTTCACACCAAAAACTTTAAGTATTAGAAAAAATAATGTTTTAGACTGGCATCTATTATGATGAGTTGCAGCTACCTTGTTCAATATTATTCCTGCAGATGTGGCTCATAACAAAAAAACACCCTGAGCTGTCACATGTAGTTCACTGTACATTTTGTCTGAGGCATTAATTGAACACCTTTGTATTTCTCCTATAGACACAGTGTGGATTATTGGTGACTGGTCCATCGAGGTGCCCAGAGAGCTGCAGAGACAGAGGAAGAAACCTGAGCTTCAACAACATCTGTATTTGTTGGTTCTTCTGAGGTGGACTTCAGTTGCTTCTCTTCAACAGCTCGCTGTGAGGGAGGTCTCCCCCGGATGGCCTGAGTGATGACACCCACAGACTGAGAGCTGAGACGGGTTTTAAACCTCCTGACAAACCGCTACACCGTGCCCACCTGTCAACCTGGTCAGCTACACGCCTTATTGTGAATAACTCTTATCCTTCATCAAAACATTCACCCCCCGTACAGTGTGTGTCCATCGAGACGTGAGCTAATCACACCTATTTGTTTGTTTTGTACCAAGCTGTAAACATGTTCATCTCTGCTGTAAAAACAGACTTTTTTTAATGTTGTTTTTCAGATTAAATAAATATTTCTATATAAATGCACTCCTTTATGTCTACTTATGAGTATACATTTCAGATTTTAAAATGACAAGACTAAAATGTGCATTAATGCTCAACTCAATAGCTTAGGGAAGGAAGTCTACTTTTACACAACTTTTTATTCTTTTGATAAATACTAATGTAGTTCATTTCTTAAAATGGGATGGAACAGAGTCATTGCAAAATGATGACCTTAAACACAGCCCCATTCTTAAATCAAGATACATGGAGAGTAAATAAGATCAATAACTTGTGAATAAAAACAGTTAAAAATGATTTAAAAATGTAGTCTTCCCAGATCAATATCACATAATATCAACTTCTCCCATCTAAACTGGACAAAGGGTTTTAAAATGGAAAGAAAATGGTTTGATTGCAAGTTGTTTGGAGGAGATCTAGTTTTATTTGAACAGCTGAAGCATGAATACAGTCTTCCAAGGTGCAAACCCTCCTCCTTCTTCTGAAGCCTGTGGAGCTCCTTCATGTACTGCTGTCTTATCTGCTGGCCATCTTCTCTCACCAGAACTTCGACTGTTGAAATGTCATTCTGAAGAAGCTCGAGCATGTGACATGGATCCAGGAGAACATGGACTTTTAGTGAGAGGTCTTCAGGATGGCAAAGAAAGAGAGAAAATATCAGTTATTCATTAAATCATTTTTTTGTTCTCATCTATTTTTCTGTATTCATCTGTGTGTTAAGAGTACATTTATAAATTCAACAGTGTACTACCCAGACAACAAAGGTCCAGTATTCAGGTAATCAACATCTATTCAAAGTTAAGAAGATAAACATTATTGTAATCATGCTGTTTTCAGCTCTCTCACTCACACAATGATATTCCACATCAAATTGCCTCAGATTTTGGGTGAGGAAAAATTAAGCAGTTTATTGTGGATAATACTTCATCTTTACATGAAACAAATATAATCTGAATTATTTAAATCATTAACAGGTCCCAACTCTCTGTGCTTCAGTACAGAACATACAGTAACTCATTTATTATTAACATGAGCTCAGTACATGGCTGTATTCTTCAAACTATTTCTTATACTTTATATTTATGTGCTTTAAATCTTATTTTCATTCCATATGTTATTTATATTTTATATTTCTACAGCTATATTCTGTGTATGAGTTCAGTGAAAATTAATATGGTTATTAATATAGTTCTTAATGGTTACAGATGCTCTTACAAAGTGAAGTTTTTTTTATTTGTTAACAGTTTGCTCAAATCTTAAGACACTACATCAACCATGTAACTTTAATGTCATCCTCTATAACCTACACAGCACATTAGGTTCAGTTCAGTTTATGTTACTGACGGATAATTACTACACAAAGTTTGTTTTTAATGTCCACATTTACGTGGAGTATAACATTCATCATAACGTCAGATAACCATATTTACAGTCTGTGGTTAACCACCGAGATGAACCTTTAGCTTCTAACATCACACAAACTCACTATTTTCAACAACAACATCTTAACAACAAACATTGTTAAACCATTGACCGTAAATAATGAGCTACACTGAGCACAGTTAGCCGACTGGTTTACAAGCTAACGCTAAACAAGCTAGGTCCGTAAATATAAATACCGACACACAAGTATATAGTAAATATAACACTACTATATCACTTACCGAAGAAAACTGAAGCATCAACTTGTTGGATGGTCTGTTAACCGCACAGCAAGCCATGTATGTTGTCAGATATGTGTTAAACAAACTCCAAACGAAGTAAAAAAGAGGAGAAATCAGACGGATCAAGCTGTTAGCCTCCTGACCTGCTGACCTGCTGACCTCCTGACCTGCTGACCTGCTGACCTCCTGACCTGCTGACCTCCTGACCTGCTGACCTCCTGACCTGCTGACCTGACAGACAGATGCAGCGCGCAGAGCTGTCAATCAAATCTGACACAACCAAATATGGGCATAGGTGTTTTCCTTAATAGAATAAAATCCGATGAGTTTTTAAAAAATTCACCCCCCCCCACAGTGTGAGGAGAAGGGGCCGTCAACTTCTCAGATATATCTCGTTTTTTGAACCAGGCTGTAAACATGTTGATTCCTGTGGTAAAAACGGGCTTTTTTGGCTGTGGGCTTATGGCACTTCTGGCGCTTCTGCAGCCAGCCTCAAGAGGAACCTCGAGGAACTGCAGTTTTTTGTACTTCCGCATAGGCTTCATTTTTCGAGACCGGAGGTTGCCCCTTGGTCATGACCTGCACACTGAGCATGTGCAGGAGCTGTGTCATGACCTGCACACTGAGCATGTGCAGGAGCTGTGTCATGACCTGCACACTGAGCATGGGCAGGAGCTGTGTCATGAGTTAAATAAATAAGTACTGTAAAATCTGAAATATAAGTTGCATCGGTATAAGACGCGTTGTGTTTTTGAAGGTCTCTCAGAGAGAAAATAAAGTTTACACTGTCTTCCTGCGTGACAGTTTTTATTGTGTTCAGCGAAGTCCAAAACCTGCAGTTACTGTTCAGCTCTGTCACCCTTTTAGTCTGTTTTCTCTTTGTGGAGTCTGCTCTCCTACCAGCTACAGTACGGTAGTCGAGCTCTCAGCCTGCAGGGAAAGTTGTGAAGCAGAGACTCCTAGCTTGCGAGCTCTCTGCCCGACTCTGCTTGTTTCTCTTTAACTTTAATAAAGGACTCTTTCAATCAAAAGAGCGTTCAACAAGGTTTATTTATGGAACAATATCCTACAGTTTTCTGTAAATTCATTATTTTGACCTCTTGAGGGAAAAGTTTTGAAAACGTAGCGCAGCCAGACTGGTCTGTGTCGCTGTCTTTCCCAGAACAGCGTGCAATCAGCTCTTAATACACTGAGGGCCTGATTTACTAAAGTCCCAAGTAAAGATTACTAAACTGTGTGTTCACTCCAAAAAATTGCACGTTTGGTGAGTGTGTGTTTTTCGGGTGATCGACTAAGAAAGTTTGCGTGAATGACACCAGGTGCAAACCTTGTGGAGGCGGTACTATTTAAGTTGGGTTTTTGTGTGTTCTACTGGTTTACGTCATGGAGAGTTTGGACGGAAAGCAGGACGACGGCAAGCGCAAAATAGGTCTCAGTGGAAGAGGCAAATGAACGTACAGTATTTTTGAGTTCTAGCAGATAAAACTGAATATTACAAAAAGAAAATTTGGCTTACAAGAAAACCTCTGCATTAAACAGGGCCTCTGTTTTCTTCATCTTTTGAAGATGAATTGTCATACATTGTGCAGGAGGTGTGAGCTGTGTCCTCTGTGGCGCTCAGGCGCGACACTCGGCACATTGTTGAGCACCAGACAGCTGGGGATGGTTTTTTAATCGCGTCCAGCCGCACCCAGTGATGGTGACTTCTGCACCTGCGGTAATGATGGCTCATGTGTCAACATTTTATACTGGTATATTAGTAAGACCCAGCCAACTTTTAAGATGAAATAAAAACAGGTATTAAAAGTGCATCTTACACCGGATTTTACGGTACTTCAGTAAAAAAAAAAAGATCTCATTGTGTAGTCATGTTAGAAAACTTTAAAAAAGACAAACAAAGAGTGGACACAACAGAAAACATGATTCAAAGAAAACGATCACAGCAGATCTCACTAAACTTCAGGATCAGTTTAAAAGACTACTTCCTGCAGAATCACAGAGAAGACGACTAGATACACAACCAAAGAGTCAATACTGAAATCATATTATCTTATCTATAAACATATAATACATATATATAATCCTTAGTATGTTGTTATGAGTTCAGTGACTTTCTCTGTATGATCACTGTGTGCAGGTTGATGATTAAAAACAAGAAAATCAACACATTATGGTGTTCAGGACTCTTTCTTTTAGTTTGACAGTTTGGTGATTAAAAAAAGTTCTCTTACTGTGGATCTGAGGGTCCTGGTTCATTACTGAAGAGTGGAGGATTATGTTTAGACAGGTCACTCTTCATAGAGAGACAGCTGAACAGAGGAGACTCTGCTCTGTTCTCCTCTTTGTCTCCTCCATCACTCATCTTCTGATCTCCAGATTGATCAGAGGACAATAAAAGACGTTCATGCAGGTAAAACAACCTGAGGACAAAATAACAAACAGGTGAGATACAAGCAGGAAAAATGTGAAAGACGGAGATGGTCAAGTGTCCACATCTCATTACCTGATGTGATCCTTCATTTGATTTTCTCTTCCTTCCTGTCTGCCTAAGTACCTGATGCAGCACCTCAGTGCAGTTTGTTTTGATCCTAACATGATTTGTCCGTCTGATCTGCCCTGAATAATGCCAATAACAAGACATTGAGTCTTAAACTTTAAACATTAAACTAACATGTTAGTATTTAACAGCAACCATGACCTTTAGGACATTTGTACAACTAGAAGTGTATAAAACAGGGTTGGAAATCAGCACTCGTCACATACGGGTGTCTTTTTGCAGTGGCGGGTGAATTTGCTCAACCTACCGACCACAGTGGCAAAGCGAGGGTCACAATGGTGCTCTATATGCTGGAATGGCTTTGCTTGGTGTAACATGATTAACAGAGCACAGACTAGCATCTCTTTAACAGCGGGTCAACCAGCTTCAGGTGTGTTTAAACTGACGCCTCGCTGTCTCAAGTCCAACATGATGAAAAGAAGAGCGCTGTGGCGTTGATTTGGGCTCAAAGGAGCAGCTGTAAATACTATAACTTCAGACATTTGTCTTGGGCTCAAAGTGCTGCACACATTCAGCGGCCTCACAGTAGAATCCATAAAAACAATAGAAAAACACATCGACATGTCAACAGAAAAGTACAGACCCATATATAAAACACAACATATATTGCACATTACCCATATAGAGAAAAAGATATCAAAATATAAAAGCATGTAAGAACATCATGACGCCATGATGTTTCTGCTGGAAATGTCCAATGATGAAATGGTGAAACAGACAGTGGCTTATCTTAGAATTTATTGGGCCGAGGTCAGACAACAGCAACAGAACACAAATGGCTGACAAACTTTTCATGTTAACGGTCCTGTTATATTCTGTTAGCTGGTACAGCCTACAAATTCTTTCACCATTTGGGAAGACTTCTAAAAGGCTAGAGAGGTGACATTACCTTCACTTGAAACTGTCAGATATCTACATTGAAGTCATTTAAGCTCACAACATACACTCGGCTCCTCTCCAAAAATAGATCTGCTGCTATGAGAGTCTTACACAAACTGTTACATCCACACAGACCTAAACCAATGACCCTTAGATGGTCGACAGATTTAAAATGATATATCCACTAAATGATTAAAGTGAATGATTATGTGAAAATAAATACTAACAGGCACAACCCGTACAGCAGGCTTAGATTTAAACTGAACAGAGATTACAGTACCACGCTGACATCCAGCTGAAATACAAAACTAATGTAGTTCAGCTTCCTGGGCGCTAAAACGCCCTCGGTGTCAGCTGTTTTTAGTCACTGCACTCAAACGCTATCAGTCGAAAGACGTTCAACTTTGAGAACAGCGCCACGCTGATCAATGTCACTTCTCCCTCACCGACCAATCAAACTCAAGAAGGGGCGGGACTTCTGATATCAGATTTGTCAATAACAAAGCGATGGCGGAGGAGACGCTGGTCTGACTCGTCTTTTGGAGGGAACAGTTTGCAGGTGTAGAGCTGCTGCTGACATCAGGACATGACTCCTTTACATCGTCCTCATGTTTTCTTGGTGATATTTATTTGATTTAAAGAAAATATGAAACACATGGAGCTAAAACACACCTTACGGACATTACAGAGGAAAGCACAAGTTCACTTTTGTAATCTAGCAACAAGGAGCGCTGGTGAGAAACGCTCTGAAACAAAGGTTGTGAACACGATATAACACGCATTCTATTTCAAGCTCTTCACACTAGAAGTTCCTGGTTTAAATAGCATTGCTTTTATTGTGAAGCAGCTACATTAGAAAATGGGATATTTTTCAACAGAAGCAAATGACTGTAACTCAGACGTTTGAAATACAAACGCAGAGGAAAGGAACCTGACAGATTCAGTTAGAAGCTCCAACGTCCTGAGGAGAAAACACACAGTGACTTAAAAATATCTTTCTAAATGAAACTCAGTTTCCAGCAGAAACCTTTATGACTGTGATGACTCTCCTCATATAAGCTCATATTCTTTTAAAACAATATATCCATTATCTTACCTCTCAGTCCAGGTTTCAGTTCAGCTTCATCAGCCTTTGAGGACATAGCCCAAAAATAATAAACTAAAACAAAGTTTTTTCTGTTTCTGAGTGAGACAAACAGCATGTCAGTATTTTATTTAATAGTTGATCGTCTATTTCTTGAATACTATAAGCCTTGATTATTATGTTACACGTCATTACATTGTGCTGCCAGTTAAAATAAAGTGGCAGGTAAGAAATGTAAGACTGGTACCCGCCAAGCACCAAATGCAGGTAGATTATCCGTTTGGCAAGTTAATTTCCAGTGGTGTAGTTGAGGGTATATGCAGGTCAGGTGTACAGGTATACCCACTTATTTTTCAGTCTGCATAGGGTATCCTCACTTCCCTCTGATTCACACCAGTTATTGATTGACATCATTCAGCAGTATGCAGCAATTTTTGTTCCCAGGGTTGGTGAAGGGATGATCCTCCCTACTGCCTAAAAAGTGTAAGACTGGTAGATTTTTGAATCCACCAGTCACAGGGGCACGTAGGTGAAAAAGTTCATCACCAACCGTGGTATAAAACAAAGTCCTTCATGCCTGTAGGGTTAAAACCTTCTCATAAAACAGACCTCATTCAGTCACAACATTTTACTAGGTTGCAGTATTTTGTTGTGACTGCTTGAAGAGGTGGAGAAAATATTTCCTATTAAATTTAAAAGTGAGTCATTCTCTGGACTTCATTTAACGTGAGAGAAAACCATTAACGCTGACTTTGAGCTCAGACCGCAGGAGTCCTGACAAACAGGAAACAATACGAGAGAAACTCAAGAGTTAGGATTAAAGATCAGCCGAGGACAAAGTCCCAAAACATATCAGATAGCTTGGTGTGTGTTTTAAAGTATTACTCAGCATGAACCTGCTTCATTAACTGATGAACCAGAGGTTTAAACAGTAAAGTCAGAATAATGTTGAATTAAACTCACCCTGTCTCACACGTCTTTGTCCTTCTGCTCTGTCAACTCAAAATAGAGTCTAATCTCTGACTCACAGAACACTTTCACTTTGGTTTCCTGGAAACCCGTATCAGCTCAGAGTTTCTCCTCCCCTTCTTGTTATTTCCTGGAACCGAAACAGTGATGACGTTTGTTAGTTCAGGTTTCTTGGTGATCGTCTCCCTCTGCTGGGTTCAAAGTAAAAAGCATTAATCCAAGCTAACTAGGTTTAGCAAACTAAACAAAGTGAGCTGGGATCATCTTCAGCAATAGTTGTGGTTTTCAGACTGTTAGCCCCTATGCTGCTTTGTTTTGGGGTTTGATCCCTTTGTTACTATGGCAACAATAATGCTCACTAAATCCCAGGGACAGTTTGGTTTGTGTAGGGAACATCAGCCCCACATGTATAACCAGTGGCAGATTTAGTCATTTGGGGGCCCTCTGCATCTTTTGGGAAAATGTGGTGTTTCTAAACAGATGGGTCGGGACCCAAAAGTGGGTCTCAGAGCCTTTTTCAGTTGGAACCGAATGTTATTCACAAGTAATTAACAAATTGGAAAAGGTTGGATACAATTATTATTTTGATATAAATTCTGCTAGTATAAAGCCCAGTGGTTCAGACCATTCACAACATGAATTCTGATTTAAAAAAGAACATAAGCAACATCAATAAAATGTCAAACATTATCTAAAGAAGAATAGAAGAAGTTAATCGTATTTTGAAAAACAGAAGTTACCGCAGACTCGCAGAATTATTCTCACACTAACTTCCCCGACCTCCAAAGCATAGCATAGCATGTTTTCTTAAAGGCTTTATATGCGATTTCTTCATCCAGCAGATGTCGCCCTTGAGCACCAGCATGAAACCAAAACAACTTGCGGTGCATTGTTGTGTTAGCATGCTAATGCTAGCGATCTTTATTATGCTGGTATCTTCACACTGCATGTAAATTTACCTGAAATGAGCGTGATCTAGAAACACAGTTAAGCAGTGAGTACAGTATGTTATTCTTCTTTTCTCTAGTCCCTCAATTAAACAACTTTTATACACGAGGCGGCGGCCCTCCTGGCGATGTAAACAAACTGAAGATAGGACTCTGAAAACTCTGAAAACATCACAGACAGTGGGACTCGGGTGTTACACCCATAGTAGACAGTCATGACTCACAGAGTTATTTTCAGAGGATATATTTGATTTCTATTACAGTTAAGTGTGAAAAATCACATATTAAGACTTTAAAGACCAAAAAAAGTTTCCATACAGAAATGTTGACAAAGGTTTTGTGTAATTTAAACAGTGTGTAGGAGTTTGTCTGCAACTTATAAAGGACTCCTTCCCCTCGTATCACCTGTCTTATGAAATAGAGGTTGTTTTTATTTCACAGCGAAGCGAGCAAGAGACATTTTAGCAAGCTTACTAAAGACCACCCGTTGTAAACACACTTGAGAGACATTATCAGACACGCTCCAGAGACGGCAAATAGATACAACTTTTCTCTAAATGAGCTGTTAATGATGTGGAAAAAAAACCTCCTTCTCTCATGTGTTTAACTGAATTGTAAAGCCTTAAATGTGTCTGGAGAAGAAAGGCAACATGAAGCGGATAATTGGTTAAAAACAGTTGGTTATCTTATAGGCAAATATGTTGAGAACCAGAGCTGCGTCAAGTAACTGTTAAGCATCAAATGTTTCACAAGAAGAAAGCATGACTGAAGCAGATAAATGATCAAAAACATGTCGCCAAGGAATATCAAAAAGCTGCACCGGCGTCGTGTGATCTGAAAGTCTCAGAGTTTTGATGTGAAGCCGACCTTTACCCTGAGCCGCCTCGAGACGCTTCACATAAGTTAAAAAAAAGAGTGATTGCATTTCAGCCTCACTTACACACAAACGACTTACTGTAAAGAGGAAAAAAAACAACAATCTTTATTTAGTCTGGGTTGAGAACCATCGCCAGGGCTTGAACACACACCATTCTCTAACACAACAAAGAAGCAGAAATATTTACTCTGACCGAGCCAAAGACAACAAGCGGGCTGCGCAGAAACTAACACTGGCATCAGGGCAGTCAACTTCTCAAACTTCACTTGAATTATTCGCTTTTCCCATCAGGACGTGAAACGGGGCTGCACAGTAATAAGAGCGTTGTGTTAAGTAAGCGGAAAGTGGTGTCACTTTTCAGTCCAGGATGGAAAAATTGAATTCTTTTACCTGATCACTTTGTACAACACCTCGTGCAGTACACGCTGCAGCTGACACTTTGTAAGCAGATCAGTGGCCTGTTTCTATGGAAGCGATTAGTGATCAGAATTCAAATGATAAAGCTAATTTGAAAATGAAAATGCATTAACAGAAATGCTTTTTTAAGTTTCAGAATATGGATGTATTATTATTTGACTCAAAAATAAAATTATGACTTATTTATCTAATTTGTATTTTAATTTTCAACTTCAAAAATGCACATTCTTTTACTAAATTAAAATGAAGAAGAAAAGGACATTTGCTTTTTCATTTTCAAAAAATTCCCCCACTAAATTTGTATCATAATTTAAATGAAAATGATAATTCTAAAATGAAAATGCAGTAACAGAAACGCGTTTACATTTTCAGAATATAGGTGCATTATTTGACCTATATTTAAAATTAATATTCAGTCATCCAATTTGCGTTATACTTTTGCTCTCTATGTATGCATATTGTATGACATACCGTATTGGTCCGAATATAAGACGACCTTTTTCCCCATTGAAATAGGTCCGAAAAAGTCGGGTCGTCTTATATTCGGGGTCTAGTATTCAGAGCGCAGCTCTAATTGTTCGCCTGTCCCTTTAAATGTCAATACACATTGCGGCCCCAGATGGCGCCAAAAATCTGTCAAGCGAGTGTTCCAGGAAGAAGCAGTCCAGCGTCCTTAGCAACCAGCCTACCGGTGTTTAAAGATGGAGAGACAGTCTGATCATTTAGAGAAAAGTGGCTCAAAAGTAGGTCAAGTCAATCAACAACAGCGGAGGAGTTATGATGCTAATTTTAAAATCATGGTCGTCAATTCAGCCGAGTCAATCAACAACTGTCAGGCTGCTAAGAAGTATGGGGTCACAGAGTGTAACGTTAAAAGATGGCGAGCACAAAAAGAACGTCTTAAAGACGGTAACAGCCAGCGGAAATCGTACCGTGGTCCTCAAAGTGGCCGTTTTAACGAGATTGACCGGAGAGTTTTTGAATACCCGCTGGATCAGATAGGCAACGCTGATCAGACGCCCGTTTACTTTGACATGCCAACGTCAGTGACAGTGAATGGGAGAGAAGTCAGTGTTGGTGAGATCAACAGCAAACGAGAGGAGCCGCTGTCACTCGCTGATGTCTCGCTGATGGCAGCAAACTCCCCCCGTATGTCATTCTAAAGCGTAAGACAGTGCCAAAGGAGCCAATGCCAGCTGGCATTATCGTGCGCGCCCAGGAGAAGGGCTGGATGGAGACAGGGCTTGTTGTGGACTGGCTAAAGGTTGTGTGGGGCAGACGGTACGGGGGACTGAGGAAGAAGAGGAACATGCTAGTCCTAGATGCGTTCCGCAGACACCTGACTGAGCCAGTAAAAAATCAGGTGCGGGTGATGAACGGTGATCTTGTGATCGTACCGGGGGGGGATGACGAGCCAGCTACAGGTGTTGGATGTTGTGGTCAACAAGCCATTCAAGGACAACCTCCGAAAGAGATACACAGAGTGTCTCCTGTCTGGAAACCACGCGCTCACACCAACTAGGAAGATCCAGAAGCCGTCAGTCCGTCTGCTGTGTGAATGGATCCTGCAGGCATGGGATGCAGTTTCCTCACAGAGCATCATCGTGGCTTTAAAAAATGCTGCATCTCAAATGCCTTGGACGGCAGCGAGGATGACGCGCTCTGGGAGGAGCAGGGGAGCGATGACAGTGAGAGTGAACACAGCGGGGCGGAGGACGTGTGTGAGGAATAGGAGACATCGGAGAAGTTTGGCGAGCTTTAGTTTAGTTTAGTTAAAGATGTGGCCTGTATTTTCTCTCTTATTTAAAAATGTTGATAATATTGCTTGATTTTAATGTTGAATCATACTGTACATAGTTTGCCCTTGTGAAACACTTTGTTTTGAAAAGTGCCGTAGGCCTATACCGATAAATACGGTATGTTAATTATTATTATGATTATCAATACAACAGCTGTTTAATTCTATATGTTTTTAATATTGTTATTTTCAAATAAAATGAAGTTCTTTAAAGAAAGTTCTTTATAAATACAAGATCTGCTCTGCAAATCTTTTTTTCTAAATGTGAGTTTTGAAAAACGGGGGTCGTCTAATCATCAGGGTCGTCTTATATTCGGACCAATACGGTAATTCAAATGAAAACAAAAAGGTCTTTGGCTTTTCTTTTTCAATCTTGCCGTGCTAAAAAGTGATCATAATTCAAACCAACTCGAAAATGAAATGGCAAAGTGGACGGTGCAGGAAAGTGACGACAGACTTCAGCTCCCAGGCAGGCGAACGTAATATTTACAGTCTATGAGGCGAGCGGGCAGAACGTGCACTACGATAGGTGGCGGGGTGAATCTTTCTGTTAATGCATTTTCATTTTAAAATTAGCTTTATCATTTGAATTCTGATCACTAGTCGCTTCCATATGTTTCATGCAGCAGCGTTTATCTAGACAACTTTGCAACATGAAATCAAATCTTAACTTTTCTTCTGTTTGGTTGTGTTTTGTATTCTGCAGTTTTTGTAGGGTCGCATGGAATTCAAATTGGGTCGCTTGAAATTTGTATTTATTTATCAATAAAAAATATATTGTTTACTCAAATATATTGAACACAGCATACTGTGGGGCCATGTCTGTCTGTCATCCATTGTGCAGAAATGTTATAACTGTTGGAAATATGAGAGGAAATGTAAGTACTCAACAAAAAATATATTTTTAGGATTTAGTCACCTTTAAATTAATTTAGTTTCATTTTAGTGTTAAAAAAATCGACATATTACACTTTTAACACCGGTATTGGATTGCAATCGGAACTTAAAAAAGTTACATCTGAGCATCCCTAGCCAAATTAAACTATAAGCAGTGTTGCCAGATATACGATGAAAGATGTATTTGTAACCACAATTTTGTCCTCTGCACGATGTATGCTCAATAATTGCAGAAAACGCCGATAATGTAGCTACCTGCCAATCAAATCGTCACCTGAGCGGCCCCTTATGCCAGACAGACTGTAGGACAATGCATGTCACAACAACTTAAGATGCTACTAGCTTAGCGACACGCGGAACAGAAGAGGAATGTGTGTGTACATCTATAATAAAAAGAAACATTTCTCTACTTTTGCCAACTCAACAAGTCTCCACAAGGACACTTTGTGAAAGCCTTTTGGTGTCATTTTGTCCCTCTCTGTAAACAAACACTTGTTGCCTTGAAGTCCTAACCAGCCAAATAAAAAGCAGAATGTTCCAGACTTATAGCTGAGGATAATTTGTTTCTGTCTGCGTCATTACATAATTCCTAAGTATCGACTTTGGTCAGCGGCTGACGTCAGCTATTGGTTCTGGTTGTACTCCGATAGGCTTCAATGTGACATGACGACAATTATGAAGTTATTTTGGCAAGTCCCAAAACGTTCTGCTTTGGGAAAAAAGTCCCCCCCCCAAAAAACCTGCATAATGAGAGGGGGGGCGTTGGATCGAACGGTTCCTCGTTTCCCATCAGTCACTGCTGGTTTGTAAACAACGCTGAGATGCGGGATAAATGTTTACGCTGAGCGCCCATGTTGGGGGAAACACCACTTTCACATGAGGAGAATCAAAAGATTTACTGTGCTTCAATCTGAGCAATTAGGCTTAAGACATGTCGGGTTACACAGAAACCCGCACTGGATGGAAAAATGAGGTCCTCTTCCTGTTTTTGTTTTTTTCTCGGCAATACAGACTGTGAAAGACGTTTTTTGTCAATCAGCATTTTAAACCCAGGCGACAGAGCAGGAAGGGTAGTCTGAAATTACCCCAGAAAACAGCTTCTGGAATCACATCTTTGGAAAGGAAAATGAGACAAGTGTTTCCACATTTGACAAGAAAAACCTGATTCTTTTCCCCTCTCATTTCTACTGCTTTTAAAAAAACGCACACAGGTAAAAACGCAGACAGATCAGATAAGTTTGTCCTGTAGAAATGTGGCCAAAGCCGCACAGAGTTTAGTATATCTTCCGCTCTGTCCTGGACTCTATAATCAAGCTTCATCACGGGCGACTCGGCGCTCAGACAGCAATAAAAAGTCTTGTCATTGTTTATTCACGAGTGTGTGTCGCTGTCAGAGCTGTCAACATCTTCTCGAGCACCAAAACCCGACCACTTTCATTTCCTCTCGGTGCAGGTAAATCCTGTTTCCCGTAATGTTTGTGTTCATAAAGATCAAGTTTGACTCTTCATGCCCATCAGATAAGGACAGCATTAAGTTATTATTACATCTCAAAGTGAGGGATGTTCTTATGAACCTGACCTGAGCTGACTTGCCCTTTATTCTACTTTTATTTATTACATAGAAACCATCCATCCATTTTATTATCTATGCGGTGATATTGAGGTTTTGGAGTCAATCCCGGCTAACAGTGGGTTAGAACTTTAGACACATACACACTCAAAGATTTCATTTGTACATTAAGAAACCTTCAGAACTGTGGTTCTCAACTGGTCTAGCCTCAGGACCCATCGCCAACTCCTTAATGAGACATCACGACCCACATTTCAGATATTATGTTACCAGTCAGATTTATTTATCAATCAATCAAACTTTCTTTATGAAGCACCTTTCAGACAAAGTCAGTTGCAGTTCAAAGTGCAGAAAAAGTCATTTGTAAAATCATTAAGAGTCTAAAGCCTGGCTCACACTGCAGGATCATCGGGCTGATTTGAGCTCCGATTTTTCCCTCCTGACAATCTCAGGGTCACTCCCGACTCGAGGCTGCTCGGACCCGATTATCTGCTCAGATTATCTTGTAGTGTGAGCGGTCCAAAGGTCCAATCTTAACGTCCCCGATCTGCCCGCCGATTTATTTCAAACATGTTTAATATTTAGAATTCAAAATCTTGACGTTTACGTCATGAAAAGGGTCCGGCAGAAGTTGTGTGTGACTACTATACAATCATGAGAGACAAGAGAGGACTGTAGTCATGGCGACCAGCGGCAGGACGCAACCCAGTGTTTTTTTTTTGTAACTTTTCTGTACAGATCATCAGTGCAGCACTTTTCTGAAACTTGTCTCCATATATCTACGATTGAATCTACTTTTCTATATCCTACAACAACTTCCACTTCCTTCTCTTTCACCAACCGTCGTCCTTTGTTTTTTTCAAATTAAACTTGATTAAAAAATTGTCAACGCTCCGTCCTGATTTCACTCGTCCAGTGTGAGCTCTCCGGCCGTGTCCAACAATCGGGTCGTACAGTGTGAGCACGTCAATCTCAAGGTCTGCTCGGGCGTCGTAAACGATTCAGTCGTACAGTGTGAGCTGACATGACACCCCGACTTTTATACAATTGGGGGTAAAATCGCACAGTGAGAGCCAGGCTTTATGCACACCAAGAATTTAATAAAATAAGTGAAAAATTGTGCAGTATGAACCTCAGACGGACACAGCGTCATGCAGATTGTCCGATCAAGTAGAAATGTTTGATCCATATCTGATTGTTAGCCGTACAAGTTTGCATACAGCTATCTGTCTACAGAGACAAATCATCATCAGATAACCTCTGACGGGAGCTGTGATGTCATACGGTGGGTTGCTTTGCGCCGGGTTTTGCTCTCTGTACAACTGTTTTTCCTTCTACCACCAAAAGCCTGCTGCTCCATGAAGAATCAGATTTATCTATGAAATTATCAAAAAATGACTTGGTGACTTTTTCACTAAAATATCTACATATGCTGGAAATGCTGATTTTTTTCTTTCCTGCAAATATGAAAATATATTTTGTCATATGTAAAGAATATTTCTGAGAATGATTTGAGAGTATAGTCCTCATGATGTTCATTCATTGAAACTTTATATATTTTTCGGTTGCTGTCAGATTAATTCTATCAGCTTTATGCAAACACCATTTCCTGCAGCATGTCGTGACGGTTTTAGTGGCAAGACTTTTAATTTAATTTGCTTGTTTTCTGGAGTGCCAGCCAGGCTGTCCCTGGCAAAAGTTGTTTTGTACGGTGGCCGGTAGGGGTCAAACACTCAGCAACTGATGAAACGACATACATATAGATAAACACGCAGCATATATAGAAACGCTGCACATTCAAAAGCAAATGCAAACTACCACAACAAATGCAAAGGCTGAAACCCGCTGCAAAGACACGAGCTCCAGGTATCCCAGGGCTGCAGCCACAGACCCACACTCGGCTCTCGTCCCCGATGTCAAAATCCCGGTCGGACTCGCTTTATCTCCGCGTTTCAGTAACATTGAAGTTATCCTGTGTCTTTCAACGATACAACTTCCCTATCTAAACATAACTTTCTGTTCCTAGCTGTCTCTCTTACTCTCTCCCGTAAATAAACTGAAATGAACAGTTCCACAGCGCCCCTACAGGCCTGGAGCACTTCCGTTTAAGGCTGAACATGCAGCGTTTCTGTGTTTGCTGTTGTTTTCTGGATGTGTGTGTTTTGACTTAAGTTTCGTTTGTGTCTTTGCAGTGCGTTTGTTTCTTTGCGGTGCGTTTGTGTCTTTGCAGTGCGTTTGTTTCTTTGCAGTGCGTTTGTGTCTTTGCAGTGCGTTTGTTTCTTTGGCAGTGCGTTTGTGTCTTTGCAGTGCGTTTGTGTCTTTGCAGTGCGTTTGTGTCTTTGGCAGTGCGTTTGTGTCTTTGCATTTGTTGTGGTAGTTTGCATTTGCTTTTGAATGTGCAGCTTTTCTATATATGCTCAGTGTTTATCTATATGTATGTCGTTTCATCAGTTGCTGAGCGTTTGACCCCTACCGGCCACCGTAGTTTTGGTTTGTAATTTTTAGTCACCAAATTTATTGTCAAAAAACCAACACAAAGGATGTAAAAGTATTAAACTAAACCACCTTATAAATAAGAATGAAATAGAAAACTGCCACACAAGTTCACTTCACTAAATCATTCTTGTATTAGGTAACATAAAACAAAAAACCCAACAACACAAAAATATATTCCCCAGCAACTCTGATAACAAACAAACAAAATATTTTCTCTCTCTCTTCCAGTGGTAAAACAAAACAATCAACAAAAATGATCCTTTTTCAGGCCCTTAATGTTCAGTTTAAAAAACAAAAATGAGTCTTTCTGGGTCAAAAATCAAATAAAAAGAGTCCAAAAGAAATAATAGTCCGTTCAGTTCAGACCTTCTGAATGGGCAGACAGAACCAATACATGAAAACGTTTTTTTTACTGTAATTGCTTAAAATAACAGCCCACCACATGTCACTTAAATATCTATATATTCTGTCCTCATGTCAAAGGCAAGCTCTATCTAACAAAGAAAGCAGTATTTGTTTTTATTTGAACAAAACTAATGACAACACTGCTTTTAAACGTCAGTCAACCACATCCAGAGATATAAAACTCATGACACTCATTACACTGCATGAGATGTGGTTTATTGAGTAGGTTCACTTTATGGTCAAAGCTGGCTGCTCCACATCGGTCTTAGTGACCACACACTTCCCCTCACTTCCTTTGAAACCTCATCACGTCTTCCTGTTGCACTTGGAATTCAAAGATACGGCTTCTCCCCCTCCTCTGCTCTGATTAGCTGCAAAAATAAAAACAAAGCCCTCTTTTCCATTTCGCTTTTTAGTCCAGAATATGACTCCGCCCTCAGGGTTCCTCTGCCCTCACATACATCTGATTTCACTGAAGCCTGGAGGTGCATGAGAGGGCTCAAAACTTTTACATTTGTTGTGTTTAAATACCTTTCAAATATCCGTAAATGATGAAACAATAGCCGCTGTTTGTACACGTTCTTGTTGATTTTGGACATTTCCTCAGAGAGTCAGCTTTTGGGGGAATTTAGATGAGACGTGTTGCTGAGTGAGCAGAAATGTACAGTGTTTATAAAACATCATCATGGCTCTTATAGAAAGGTTTTAAGAGTTAATGGATTTGGACAAAGGGGTGTTCACATGCTTCAGTTTAGAGACTGTATGTGCAATAAATATCTTGTGCTGGTTCTGCAGTGTGATTAGATTCCCAACAAGGAAAAAGAAGGGGTGGAGCTGAGGCCCTTTACAGCCAAAGTACCTGCCTGTCATTCAGATAAGCCACGCTCCTAATTAAGCATATCCTCTTAACCTTATTATAATCTAAATGGTGTGAGTTATAAAATAATCAACTTTTAGCAAAACTAAAAAAAATGGAAAACTGAAAATTAACTTAAATGGACAAATTTTCAACCCAAGCAAACTTAAAGAGCACCATTATTTAAGGCTACAAGTTTTTCAGCCCCCCTTGGGGTGCTGGTGACACTGGTGGTGCTGGTGGTGCAGTGGTTAGTGCGCACGCCCCATGCATGGAAGCTGTAGTCGTCCAAGCGGGCAGCCCAGGTTCAAATCCAACCTGTGGCTCCTTTCCTGCATGTCATTACCCTCTCTCTCTCTCTCCCTGATTTCTGACTCTGTCCACTGTCCTATCTCTCAGTTAAAGGCCCAAAAAGCCCAAAAAATAAACTGTTTTTCAGCCCCTTGACATCAGTAAATGTCGAAAACCCTTTTAACGTCATTTTTCCAGAAGCAGTCCTTATAGCCTGCTTCTGTGATCTCACAGTTCAGACAGGTGGCTTGCAGCTGATTAAAACCTTACCCCCCCCCCCCCCCACACACACACACACACACACACACACACACACACACACACACACACACACACAAACACACACACACACCTCCAGTGTCAAGGTAAGAGCTGCTGAATTATGTGGAGGTGAATTCCCAGCGGTGGCAATGGGAGACGGTAGCGGGGGGGAACCAAATGGACCTCTTTAGAGGAACGTAGAGTTCACCAGGCGTCGAGTTTCTTATCTTGTTGACAGCTCACGGGGAGAGTTACCATGTGAGTTCTTTGATTCCCACTTTTTTTTAAATGATTTAACACCTCGTGCTGAAGTCTCCACGGTGAGATACTCGCAGAATTTATGTGGAAGGAAATCGCCAAGCTCGATCTGCAGAGTCCCTCTTCTTTTTGTGACAGATCACAGATGCAGAAATAAAGTCCTGTCTCTTCAACTGCACAAAGCAAATGCAGGCACAAAAGCTAACTCCATGTTTCTTCCTATTAGGGAAACATTATTGAAACAATATTTAACCATCTTAATGACTGGTCAAATTAAATGTAATACAATGGAAGAAACACAATAAACATGACCCGAAACTCCCACTCTCACTCAGTACCACCTACTGCACAAGAGCGTTCTAAACAGCTATACTGAAAACGGCCATTTTCTCCTCTAATTTTTTACCCTTTTGTGTTGTATAACACATCTAATCAGACAATGTTAAGTGTTAATTTACAAAAAGATTTAACCTGCAATATGCTCTTTAAGTTTATAATGTGATGTGAAAAACAGAAAAATAATGCAAGTGATAGAGTAAAAATGAGAACCATGGACAGAGTCAGAAATGAAATAAAATGTGAGGCACAAATAAATATTTGAAATAATCTAAAGAAAAATGTATCTAATAAAAGAGAGATGATTCGTTTTTCAAATTGATTGTAATTTTAATTTTATTTTCAAATTTCATTTCCAAATTTGTAAATGTGGGAGGAAACCGAAGCGCTCGGAGTAAACCCACACCAGCCAGGACTCCATGCGTGCTCACATGTCGTCCTGTGTGGCCCTGGTGGGACCTGAAGTCCTTCCTCATGTCCAGGTTAGACCCTCTGAGCTAGGAGCCAATGAGAGGCTGATAACACAGAGAATAACCTGAACATGAGGTCTGACGTCAGGCCCCAGGAGACCTTTCTCACAGCCGTCATAGCAGGAGCTGAAAGGCACGCTGCTACACAAAATGAAGGCTGTGAGAAAGATCTGTCCCCCCCCCCCCACACACACACACACCTGAGGACCAGCGATGGTAACATGTCTTTAGCCACGTTTAAAGAGGCTAGTGAAAGAATTCCACTTGGACTTGAAGAATCCTTTGATGCCCCTGCTCTCTTTGGGTAGAAGGCGCTTTTTCAGAGTCTCAATCACAAACTCGATGTCTGAGGGAGTCTGTAACAGCAGGCTCCTCCAAAGCCACCCTTCACCAAGCTTCTGGCAAAGGTCTTTGTGCACCTTCTCACATATCTTGCTGCTCTTCTTCATGTGTTGTAAATTAATTTCAATTCCAGAGGCTCTTACCTCTACCAAGAGCATGCTTTTCAAAGTTTCTATAGTGGCTTTGTAGGCTTCATGGGACGCACTAATGGGCACGTCTTTCATTACTGTGTGTACCAGCTGTGACACCAGGATGTCACAGGCTACTTTATCCCACTCCCGAATTGTGGGGACTACGTCTTCTTCATACTCAGCTTCATCTTCACACACAGCTGTGGAGACTACGTCTTCTTCATACTCAGCTTCATCTTCACACACAGCTGTGGGGACTACGTCTTCTTCATACTCAGCTTCATCTTCACACACAGCTTCCTCTGCTTCAAATTCTGGTGTAAAACTCTTAATTTCTGATTCCAGATGATCTGTATCCTCTGGCAGGGAGTCCACAACTTTCTCGATCTCCCTCAAAGCGTGGCTTACATTATCCTGCCTTCTCAGGTGCTGTTGTGACTGCTGTTTCAGCCAGGTCCACATCCTCTTAATGAAAGAGTCCACCTCAGGCTGAATCTCTGCCTTCATTTCCTCATCTGTGCCTACAAAGACTTCTTCTCCTGCTGATTTCAGGTGCTCGCACAAAACATCGCTCAGATCCTCAGCAAAGCTGCTGTGATGGCCGCTGGAAATGTCGCTGGCAATCCTCTCGTACAGGCATACCTCATCTGTACCCGAGTTTCTATCTACATCTTCAGCCTCATAGATCATCTCTTCCACCAGGACTTCCGCCTTTACAATGAGCAGCTGCGTTGAAGCTTTGTCTGTATTTCGTTGGCAGATTTTAAGTTTTCTCTTTAAAGTCGCCCTCATGTTCAGGATTGCTTCCCGAACATATGTGCGGATATAGAGAGTCTTAATTTTGCTTACGAGCCTCTTCCATATTGATGTTTTGGGTGACTCCATCTCTGATTTAACATCCAGGTCCTGCTCAGCTTCACTATTTACCATTTCCACAATCTCAAGTGCGAGGTCTTCAGATTCTCTGGAAGATCTGGAAAGGTGCAAGCATAATTCTTCTTCAGACATGTTACCATTCACACAATGTGAAATATTGCTGGACACCTCCTCAAGGATCGACTTTACTGCATTGACAGATGAAATGGATTTGTTTTTTACAGAAAGACGATACTCTCGTCTCTCTCCTTGTAGAGGAGTAACAGGGACCGGAGATGTTTTAATGACCTCCTCCTCCTGATCAGGTGGAGTCTGTTCAACCTCCTCATCCTCATCAACCAGTGTTGGTTCATCCTCCTCCTCCTGATCAGTTGGAGTCTGTTCCATGTCCTCGTCCTCATCAGTCGGAGTGGGTTTAACCTCCTTGTCCTCATCAATCGGAGTGGGTTCAACCTCCTCCTGCTCATGACGCATCTCTAAATTTGACGGAGATTCAACTTGCTCTGCTGTGTTTTTAGCAGAACATTTTTTCAGCATTTTTCCAACATGTTTTGCAATATTTCTCACTCTGGCAGTGAAGGTCTTGCATCCCTCAAATTTCTCCCCAATGCTGTCACTCCCTTTGAACCCTTTGGAGAGCTCAGAGTTAACTCTCTCTGTGGCCTCTGTGACCATGAGCCCTGTCACCTGCTCTGCATTGGGGCAACAGACGTCACCCTGTACTCCCATTGTCTCAGCCAAAATCTGTCCAATGGTGACACCCAAGTCACCCAGACACTCATGCACCTGCTCTTCAGAAAGAGCCAGGCTGTTCTGGGACCCTTTGGATCCAGAGGGTGATTTTGTTGGTCTGTCACTCTCCTTTGGTGACTTGGTTTTATAAATCTCATGGATGTATTTAGATATAGTATCGATTATATCTAAACACATAGCCATGAGAAGCTTTTTGGTCCGATTATCAAAAGATCCGGCCTTCACATTGGTCCATTGTACCTTCGTCATCTGTTCAAGGCACGATTGGATAATGGGGCGCAGAGAGTCTTTGTAGACCACTGAAAAGCTTTGTTCCATCTTGTCCATGCTGCTTGTGGAAGTCATCTTATCTGATGTTTGTGTTTGCTTTGTGTCTCCTGACAGTAAATGTGCTGAAGTTTGTCTCCTCCTGTTAGCTTTGTCCTGTAAGCTGTTTGAGAGTGTTTGTGGGGTTCTATATGTGCCTCTGCCTCAGAATGTTGGGCTTTGATCTATGACATCACATTCTGGATCAAAGGACAGTCACCTGCCACTCAAATCTCACATTCTTTATTTTCAAAAACTTTATTTAAAACAGTAGCCTCACATTGATTCTGTCAAGTTCAAACAATAACAAAACGTAATACATGAGAGCTGATCCAAATATAATAGAGAACAAACCAAATTACGTATTTTTGTAGGCCAACATGGAAGTAGCATCACCATGGGGTCTATTGAATATTCGTTTATGGGATTTTTGTATTGGATTCTGAAAAACTAAAAAAGACTATAGCTTCCACACATGGGGTGTGCACTTCTGCCTCTGCTCCACCGCCGGCGCCCCAGGTGTTTTTGTTTTTGTGCAGAAAGTCGAGTGTGACACAGGAAGTGATGCTCATGACAATCTTACATCTGCAGTGCTTTAATTTTCTCCTAGGATTTTTTTTATGTGGTTATGAAACAGTATGAAATGAATAATGATGCCTTTATTGAAGCAACAAAATAAAATAAAAGAAAAAAACACCAGGAAGATGATTGATCATAATTTTATAGTTATTTCTTCCACTGGGTCAGTGAGCTCCTGTGAGGAACTTTTGATTTGTGTTGATTTTGGCGCCCCCTGTGAACAAATTTGATCTTCATATTTCTTTGCTGATGTCGTCCTGTACATGCACAGGCAGTTTTTTTATCACAACAAATCTCACCCTGCTGTATTTAGAATAATTGATGTGTACAAAAAGGCTGTTTTTGTGCTGTAGCTTCTGACACCCAGCAGGCATTAGTGATTAGAGCCCGTCTTGTGCTGATGGTCCAATGAAAGGCGTCTGATCCAACCTTCACAACAGGCTCCTAAGACGCTGACTAGACTCTTCTCCTCTGTCGCCCCCCGGTGGTGGAATGAACTTCCAAACTCCATTGGATCTGCACCTTTAAGAAAAAGCTAAAGACCCAGCTCTTTCATGAATACCTACTAACTTAATGATGATGGTCTCCATATTATTGATGATGATGATGGTAATGACGATGGTTTTTGTTTGATAACGACGACTTATAAGATGGTTTCTATACTGATTAGAGCTCTCAAGAACTGCCCTCAATGTTGTGCTTTGCCTCTGGTCACTTCCTGTCAGCACCTGTGTGTCCAATCAGACTCAAAGCTGATCGTTTGCTCTTACTCACATTGTTCCCTTTTTTTCTAGATCCTTGCTTGTGTTGTTCTTACTCTCTGATGTACGTCGCTTTGGATAAAAGCGTCTGCTGAGTGAATTGTAGAATTGTAGAATCTCTTTGTGTCGTGTATCTGCAAAGAGGAGGACGGGGTAAACACACTTGGAATGTGTTTTTTTGTGGTGTGACACAGAATTGAATTTTTCGGGCTGCAGACTGTCTCTGTCGTGCATGTGGACGTTTAAGAAGAGCGTTCTGTGGTGAGCCGTAATGCAACACGTTTGGTGACAATAAAGAGGGAAAGCAATTTGACATTTTTTTCCCCATACTGCTCACGAAAGAAAAGACAAGTGCACAACAAAAAAAATGAACTTGATGAAAAGTGAAAACTCTGTTTAACACACAGACACTCTCACAGCCTCTTAATGGAGTCAGCATGACTCAGGCGGAGAACATATTTGGAGTTGTTTTGACAGAAGGTCGATCTTAAAGGGAAGATTTAAGAGTACCTGCGTGCAGCCTGCAGGTATGCAGCAGTTGAGCTCTGCAGGCCACACACACACACACACACACACACACACACACACACACACACACACACACACACACACACACACACAGAAATCCCTTATCACGTTTTCATCCAGGCCATTAAAGAGAGAGAGAGAGAGTGGAGGAGGAGGAAAGAGCAAAGCAGAAATAAAACGTTTTCTGTTTTTTTCACGCTAGCAGAGCTGTTTCAGTCTGTCTCTGATCTTGGCCATGTTTTTTGTTTTTCAAGTAAGAGCCGCTCGAAAGGCAAAGGCCATCTTGGAAGACCCTCAGCACCCCCTGCATGCAGAGTTTAAACTTCTACCGACAGGGCGGAGGTTCACTTATTTAAGGAGGTCGAAATCAAATAGATACCTGAGGTCGTTTGTTCCATCAGCTGTTGGGTTTTTAAATAAGCTGTAGGTATTGTTGGTCTTTTGTCCCTTACCTCACTCACGTCCATCATGGTGATATCCATGGTAGTTATGTTTTATATGTATTTATGTCATTGTGCTGTTTTTTATGGATGTATTGCCTATATGGACCGCTGTTGCAAACCAAATTGCCCCTCGGGGCACAATAAAGATTTTCCAAATCCAAATTCTCCTTAATTATCTTGTTGTACTTTAAAACTTTCAAAGAAACCACAACCTAGTCCCATCTTGTCCATAGACACTTTATCCTGGCGGGACGTTACTGCTGCTGATTGATGCTCACCTGAAAGTAGACCAAATAATTAATACGTTTCAATCTTCGGACAACTTCCGGGTTCACCTGAGGGAGATTTTCTTCACTGGAGAGGATGAAAACAACTCTTCATGAGGTGAGTAACAAACAGTTAGATTTAAAAGAGGACTCGAGCTAACGGTCAAACCTCAGACTGTAAATATTAAGTTTAAATCTCGTGGACGAGGACGTCATGTTTCGGTTTGTCACGTTTTCATCTGGAAAGAAACCCGAGATTTTATAATAATTCATTAAAACATGACAGATGTATTTAGCTGTGAGATGAGTCTCAACACTTGTAGTTTTACAAGTAAATTGAGTGAATTCATTTAAATATAGGCTTACCTGCGTTCTCCCACTTTCTCGCGAGACTTCTTCCATGAGTCTGTGGTTACGCACCTAACTTGATCAGACACAGGTGGAACATCTGCTTTTATATGTTAAAGTCATGAAAGGTTTAGAGGTACTCCAAAACCGAATATTACAGGTAAAGATATCCAGATATGATGCAGAAGAAATGTTTAAAGGGCCTGTCAAAGAGTGTTTTTGAACTTTTCATCACTTTTTCTCTCATTGTTCACCACAAACCAAAAATAACAGTTAGAAGCAAAAGGTAGCCCGCTGCTCTTACAATTATTGTACATTTATTTTAGAGGTGAGCGACTTAATATGTGAAATATTTAGGGACACGTACCAAAGCTATGGTACCAACTTACACCACGTTGTGCCATTATCTGGACCCCTACTAAAGTGAGCACTTCTAATTCCAGGGTCCGGTCCATACATGTTAACATTACATAAAAGTCTACAAAGATGTAACACATCACCTCTAACACTGCTCAGGAATGAGGAGACGTAAAGGCATGTAGGTGTTTCAGTCTGAAGTCTGTCAACATTAAAAAGATCAGATCTGCTCCTCTTCTGAGCTTTATGTTGACTTCATAACAATCTCTACTCCTTTAAGTCGAGCAGCAGAAGAGTGTCAGTGTGTAAAAACAAAAGGCTCATTTATTAGCTGAACTAAATCTGCAGGAGTTTTCCATGTCACTGATTACAACAGAGGCAGATTAGGACGGGACCCTTAAAACATTTAGGGACTAATTAAGAGTATACTCACTTCTTCAGGCTCCACTTTGCATCAGCAGACCATTCAAAATATTAACAACAGAATATGAAGAAGATACATTAGAGGGATTCAAATAGTTCAGTCGTAATTTGAGGTCACTGATGGCGTTTATGTTTTATTAAAGGAGAAAATAACAAATATGCTAATGTCACGACTTAATGGTTAGGCTTAGAAATCAGTTTTTTTTAATGTTCCCACCACTCCGCTGTTTTAGTAACACCACTGGGAACAAAACTAATCAAACATCTCTGTATATTCATTTCAAATCATTTAGTTAACTCCTCCCCTGCTCTGTGTAAGATGATGTGAGGTTTCCAAACGATATCCAGCAGTCTGCGCTGACGATCGATCTCTTCCTCGTACTCCACGATAGTTCTTTTAAAAACTACAAAAATGTCTTCTGCAGCAGCCGTTAGTCGCTGGTTGATAAACTCTCTCAGACTCTCAGCTGAACACATTGTTGTGGTTTTATTAAACTTTAAAAAAAAGATGGACTAGGACAACAGGAAAGTCTGAGAGGAAATGTAGCTGCGTTCAGATCTGGTGCTCGCGCTGTTTCCTTCCGCTGTGTGTCACACTATAAAGTATCCTACCGACGGTGGAGGTGCGGCAGCCTTTTGTTCCTCTTTCTGTGGATTCATTTTCTTCAAAACATGTTTTTATTATCAGAAACAAGACGTAAAAAACTTCTCTTTATTAAAAAACTAGATTATATTGTACAGTGAGTTACTATGGTTACAGATAGACAGAAAGTGTGTTATTAAGGTTAGCCTACAGGGACAGTGACTTACAGAGATACTTTATTGATACAGAGGGAAATTCTATAATTACTAAAGTTACACAGGGACAGACTGTTACCATGGTAACATGAACAGTGGTATACTAAGGATGCAGGGACAGTGAGTTACTTTAGTCACCGGGAATGTTACTATGGTAACCGGGACATGCTGTGTCTGTCTGGAATATGCTCCAATCTGCTTTTTTTTGTCCACAATGAAACTAAAATAATGATATGAATTATATACTGAACTAAAGCCTATATTTACTGTGTCATCCAAAACTTCGGGTCGGCTTCATGAATTAAATCATGAGGAATTAACTTTTCCTCGATGGGACCTGGAGCCTGATGAACATCTGAAAACAAACGACTCAAGAGGACAAAAACATAAACATCAGAAAATAACACCAACTTCATGTTTGAGTCAAATTAAGTTTAATTTCAAAGAAGAAGATAAATGTACAGCCTTAATAAAATCCAGACTGTGATATTTAATAAACAGAAGTGGTTGATGTTATTTAATGCAACATGGCCGTCGTATAAGAGGCGGATTGGAAGCAGTGAAACTTTGTGTTGACATGGTGTCAGTTATTTAAAAAGTAAATCACTTGTAGAATATAGAGACATTATTTGAGTGAATTATCAAGAGTAACACACATGAACAACATGACAGAAAGATCACTGTGTCTGGGTTTACACCAAGAGCAGAAACACCAGCCCATCTTAAAACACGGGGTTAATTAGATCAGACGAGGAACTCGTAGAGAATGTGTTGAAGAAATGTGGAGAACATGTTCCCTCTAAAGTGAAGAAGAGTCCAAGTATTCAGTTACAAACTACAGAGAGACTCAAAGAAAGCTCAACTTCCTTCACACTTCACTTCATTACAGAAGTCCAGTCAAAGATTCTTTTTCTGCCTTTGAATCGCTCCACACTCCTGTCCACTAGGGGGCAGTGATTACAAAAAGAGACATTAAACTTGAACATGAAATATAAAAACATAAGAACAAATAAAAGAGCTGGCATCATCTATCTTTCTTTGTGTTTCCTGACACAGAAATAATCTCTTCAGATCGATCAGTCTGGGAGAAAACTGTGGAAACAGTGACACCTGCTGGCAGAAAGCAGTGATAGCAGCAACAGAACCTAAACATGAATTATTATTTAAATAAAACCCTCCACAGATTGAATTTATTTCTATTTAAAATCCTGAGATAATAAAAACAGAAGGTTCAAACATCAAAGTGTAATAAACATCAGAAGTTAAAAATAAAGATAGTTTGATAACGTGTCCGTTGTTACCCTGACATGATGAATGAATATCAATGATTGAGATGTTATGCAGCTCTTTTTATATCATCTCATATTACATCAAATATTCAGGTGCTGACTCTGCACCTGGATCCAGACATCCTGTTTGTAGTTCTTTTAAAAACTCAGTGAAGCCTCCTTTTTGTTTTGATCCAACAAAGAGACAACTGATTTATTATCAGACGACCAACGACTCGTGGTTAAAAGCAGAACTTCACACTTTAACTTGCACAGCTGGAATCAACTTTTACTGTTATCTGTGAATATGAGTCAATGAATAACCTGCACCAGTACACATGTCCACAGGGTGGCGCTGCAACAGAAACATTTATATACAAAGAGTTCATCTTCGGTCGTTGAGTCATGAAGCAGTTTAAATTCAGAATATGAGAATAGAAAAATGTCCGAGGTCATGGTCCTGTGTGTGACGGTGGAGCTGATCTCAGAGCAGCTCAGACTGCAGCACTGAGAGTCATCTGCGCTGTGATTGGTCCGTCAGTCTCCCAGTAACACAGCCCAGTTAAAGACTCACCAACACACCAGCTGCTGCTTCCAGCTCTGTGATCAGCAGGATCCTCTCTTTAAAGACTCACCTCCTCCACCAGCTGTTGATATAAAAAGACATAAATGAGAGATTACACTCTGAGAGAGACTTCATGATTATTCTTTATATTATTCATGATAAACACGGACGGGGCTCGCTCCAAGCTATATAACAGAGCTGCTGACACCATATGAGCCAGCCCGCAGTCATAGATCCTCAGGTGGGGGCCTCCTGGTCGTTCCAAAGTCGAGATTTAAAACTAAAGGTGACCGGGCCTTTTCAGTCAGGGCCCCTCGACTTTGGAACGACCTCCCTGAGGAGATAAGACTCGCAGACTCCCTCAATTCCTTTAAATCCCTTCTTAAAACATACTTTTACAGACTTGCTTTTATGTGAGGTCGTCTTCTTAATGTCTTTTCTTACTGGTTTTACTATTTTTATTTTATTTTCTTCCTTCTTTCTTTTCTTCTTTTTCTTTTCTTTGTTTGGTTTAGTTTGTTCTTGTTTTTGCTGTTTGTCAAAGCACTTCGTAAACCTGTGTTTTTAAAAGGTGCTATATAAATAAAGTTATTATTATTATTCTGATCATATAATATCATCGTTATCATGATGATTATCAGTGATACAGAACATCCAGTATGAAGAGCAGCAGGGACTTCAGTCCTGCTCAGAAGTGAAGTGGGCGTGGAAAGTAGCACGCCACCTTTCAGCTCTCGTGGTCACGTGTTGGTGACTTGAAGCTTAAAGGGACAGAGAGTCCTTGAAGGCATCATCGTGTCAGAGACAGTTGAGTGATGTGTTTACTGAGAGTCCTTGAAGGCATCATCATGTCAGAGACAGTTGAGTGATGTGTTTACTGAGAGTCCTTGAAGGCATCATCGTGTCAGAGACAGTTGAGTGACGTGTTTACTGAGAGTCCTTGAAGGCATCATCGTGTCAGAGACAGTTGAGTGACGTGTTTACTGAGAGTCCTTGAAGGCATCATCATGTCAGAGACAGTTGAGTGATGTGTTGAACCGGTGACCCTCCGATTCCCAACCCAAGTCCCTACAGACTGAGCTACTGCCGCTCAACAAGCAGCCTAATGCCAGAGTTAGAGTTAATGGAGGAATGTAAATGTATTTTTAAGATCTCAAAAGGTACCAGACGAGGGGATCCATTGTCACCATTGATGTTCGTACTATCTATTGAACCGCTGGCAGAATATATTAAAGTAGAACAAAAAATAAAAGGCATATCCAGTGTTTCCCTACCATTATATTAGGGGGGCGTCATTTCAGGGTACACATTAAATATAAATAAGTCTGAGGGAATGCTAATGGGCTGTACAATCGGGGATGAAATCAAACAGAAATAAGCATTTCATTGGGATGTCGAGAGGATAAATTACTTTTTTTTCCCCAATTAAGATGCTAGAAATGAGAGAGAGATTAATGAGCATTATTGTAATGCTGATGTTCTGAGTTTTAACTCCACTTCCACATAAGTTACGTGAACGTGCACGAGCCTGCTGGTTAAGAACATTGGGAGGTAATCAGTGTTGATAAATCCCATGTTCTTAACCTGCAGGCTCGCACACGTTCGGGGACATTTATATTCAGAAACGCCTCCAATTAACCATTTATGGTAACAACACAGCTCTTTAAAAACCACCTGAATATATTTACCTCGTCGGAATAATGACTACGAGAGCAAAGAAAAGGAGCTTCATAACAACAGGAATGGAAGTGGAAGAGGTTGAATAAAAAAGGGTAATAAATAAAGAGATAAATAAATAAAGAGATAAAATAAGGTTAGTAACTCTCGCGCTAAGTGACCCAGATAAATGATTAGTTGAAGTTACTAACAAAAGAACAAATGCTGCATGAGAGAAGGTGACAGGTCAGAGGAGAAAACACCAAGATGAAGTTTGGTAATAAGTTCAGTGCAAAAAATAACAACGCATCACTGCACAAAAGCGAGAAGTATCTGCTCCACAATTTCACCCTTGAACATTTACAGGGTGGTCGGGGGCACAGCTCTCTCTGGGGGATTAATTAAACAGTGACTGGGAACATGCATCTATATTGAGATGGACTCTGGCGTGCTGTGACACTCGTGGTGCTTTTTATTTGTAGTTTTAATGTTCTACCTCTAGATTCTGTGTGTAAGCATGCTCAGAGCTCTGCTTATATTTACACACATTTCTAAGTAAAAGAACAAGTTGATCAATTCCACTCTTTGTGTGGAAATGTTCTAACTCATTACACACAGATCCGTGTTCACACACTGTTGATAGATGAGCCCCCTGGACTTTTCTCTTCTCTGGAACCTTTCCTCTAGGTGTATTGTTTTTTTTTCAGCACTTTTGTAGAAATTTGTTTGTATATTTAGTCACTTCTAAATTGTAGTTCTCATCTGCCTTGGTATGATGTTTACATTTTGATGTAAAGAGGAACTAATTAGCAAAATAATTTACAACACCCATGCAGCACTCCATGCATCTGCTTTTTGACTGGGAATATTGTATTTTCAAATTCCAAAACATTTCAAGGTTTTTAATGACTGTACGAATCCTGAACTGTGTTTAGTGAAACCCTGTAGAGACCAGGATGGACTAAACCCAACCCTGTACTCACATCAGAGTCTCCAGTCTGTAGTCTGGATTCTTCTGAAGGTCACTCAGCAGCTTCACTCCTGAATCCTGCAGATTGTTGGAGTTCAGGTCCAGCTTTCTCAGATGGGAGGGGTTAGACTTCAGAGCTGAGGCCAGAGAAGAACAGCTGATCTCTGACAAACTGCAGCTCCTCAAACTGAATAAAGAATAAAATATGTGAATAAAAAGAATGATCAATCAGATGATAACATAACAACATAACTAGGGCCAATAAGTGAGTGTGTCAATAAAAATCAGAAACTTTAAAAACTTCAAGAACTCCATTTAAACTATTTCAGTAAAAATCAGATTTTTTTATGATGCAGATTCAAACAAGAAAATAAACATGAACAGCATTCAATCTAAAACTTCATGGACGTCAGAAACATGTGAACATGAAAATGTTTCAGCTGATAATCAAACACATGAGATGTAAAACACAAACAGAGAAGAAGAGAACTGACCTCAGAGTCTCCAGTCTACAGTTTGGACTCTGCAGAAAATCACTCAGCAGCTTCACTCCTGAATCCTGCAGATTGTTGTAGTCCAGGTCCAGCTCTCTCAGATAGGAGGGGTTGGACTTCAGAGCTGAGGCCAGAGAAGAACAGCTGATCTCTGACAAACTGCAGGCACTCAATCTGAATAAAGAATAAAAGATGTGAATAAAAAGAATGATCAATCAGATGACAACATAACAACATAACTAGGTCCAATAAGTGAGTGTGTCCCTAAAATAAGTAGAGAGACTTTGTCATTCTGTTATTGTGGATCATTCAAATGTCAGCTTTCTACAGACATCATCCAAACATTCATACAGCTGTTCATGTCAATAAAGACACCAACATGTTACTGACCTCAGTCAAGATTACACAACCAATACTCTACTGAGCTTTACACACCTGGGAGTGTGTCTGTGTGTGTGTGTGTGTGTGTGTGTGTGTGTGTGTGTGTGTGTGTGTGTGTGTGTGTGTGTGTGTGTGTGTGTGTGAGTCTGTGTGTGTGTGTGTGTGTGTGTGAGTGTGTGTGTGTGTGTGTGTGTGTGTGTGTGTGTGTGTGTGTGTGTGTGTGTGTGTGTGTACTTCATAATAAAATATATACCTGTTAAATTTAGACAGAGATGGGTCGGCTAAGTCTTTTCATCACCAGGTAATGGAGCCTCTAGAGCTGTCGGTATTTAAATATCAAAGCGTACACTTTTAGGTTATCTCAAGAAATAGCTGATAAAGATGGCAGATACAGTATATCATCATATCAGGTTTCTTACTAAATGTGAAGTGCACTCTAGTGAATGCCTACGCTCCTAATAATGAATTTCTTTCCAAGTTGAATGTGATTCCATCTCAATAACCCAGTCAGTGATCCGGTTGTGGATAGGCCTGGCCGCCCACTTCCATCTGATGGTGCGTTATCAGCAGCACTTCATGAATTAGGCTAAAGGACATTTTGGCAATGACTGACATATGGCGTGTTGTAAATCCTACAGCCCGTGAATACACATTTTATTCTAATGCTCATAACTCATACTCTCGGATTGATTATCTATTTTATCACAATCTATGGTGGAGAATGTGATTGACAGCAATATACATAATATGATTATTTCAGACCACACCCCCTTATCTGCTCTCCTCTCTCTTTCTGTAAATAACCAGAAAAGTAAGCAGTGAAGATTTAACAATTCTTTACTTAAAGACAAAGAGTTTGTGTCCTTGATAAATGAGATAAACGAGTATATGTAGCAGAACAAGATGCAGACGTACTGACAAACCCCCCCCCCCCCCCCCACCCCAGTAACCCGCTGGATCAAACAACTGTGAACTACAGCTTCAAAGCTTTACAACATCCTTCAGGTAAACATTTGACCAAAGACCAGGACACTTCTCATGGCTCTGTGTTTACATTAGACTGCAAATTACAATTGAGTGCTCAGACATGTCGTCTCTGAAGTGGCAATCAACACACCCACAGATACCTCATGCTGAGATCTGGGAGACCTCAAGGAGTTGTAAAACTGACAGAGACTTTTTGGTCTTCTCAAGTTAAAACAATACTGCCCCCTCGTGGATAGTACGAATCGGGTCGTGTTAACAACAGTAGCTCCGAGAACTCCAAAATAGTTCAGTGTTTCCCACACATAGACGATACTTGGGCGTGCTGCCCAGGTACATTTAGAGAGAGAGAGAGAGAGAGAGAGAGAGAAAAAGAGGGAGAGAGTGAGAGAGTGAGAGAGAGGGAGAGAGAATGAGACAGAGAGTGAGAGAGAGAGAATGAGAGAGAGAGTGAGAGAGAGAGAGAGAGAGACTTTAGATGTGTGTGTGTCAGGCCACAGCACAGTTGTCACTCGTTAAGGTTCATCACAGATTAAACCTGCTCACATGAATATGTTGAACAAACACACAGAGTGTCTTTGATGTAAACAGTCATCTTCAGGTATTTCACTGTCAGGCATCAAATGTTTCCAAACCAACAGACTTGAATTGATCCTTCAGCGTTGATCACTGCAGTCTGATCAGCTCCGTGTGGAGTTCAACTTCTTTAACTAAGTAAACTCAGTTAAACCACTTTTGATATGAGTCTGGCAGTCCGTTCTTCTACGTGTCCGCACTATCGTGATCTAACTCTGTCACTGACTTTTTATGCGCCATGAATCTGTGCCATCTCCGTGCGCAATTCAAGGAAGAATTTTAGCGCTGCTCCGGGGTTAAACCAGCGGACCTCTGTATGATCGGACAGCCTGTGTGTGATATTGTTTTCAGATAAGAATGAAATGTTCAGTAATAGCTATATTTTTACAGTCTGATTAAAGCTGGTGATAAAGGCACAACAGCAGGCTACTGCATTTAGAAGTGATGTCACGCTGAAACTTTGAGGTGATCAACACAACACGCTCACCTCTGGGTGACCTAAAAATGAACCATCTGTAAATAAAATTAGTTAATATTCATTTTAATTTACTGTTTTTACAATAACCAGAGGTAAAATAAGTCTATCATCAGGCTCAACGCCGGTGTCCACAAACTACACTGGATGTGAGGAGACGGTCTGGGCCGTTACGCAGGACAGAGAGGATTGTTTTTTATTTGCACGAGCTGCTCTTTGTGGCTCACTCCATAGGAAGCTTTGTTATCATTAGTAAAACTTTTGTTTTACATCAGTGAAGACAGGAGAAACTGGTAAGAAGTGTGGACAGAACTGAAGACCGTCATGATGAGCGTGCAGTGCAGCGGTGTGCCTGTCGTTAAGTCTCGTAGCTTTGATGAAATTCTGGCAACTTGTGAGCAAATAAAACTAAAGAAATATCGCTCCTTCGATCTCTCTTGAAAACCTGCATTCTGTGTCACCTCTCTCAGGTGTTCAGCCTGTTTTCTGATGTGATGTATTACCAGAGTAATGCAGGAGCTCGGCCACTCGTCTTTTTTATGATTCTCCCTGCTGAGAAAATAGTTCAAAGTGCCCCGTTTGATTAATTTTCGTATGATGATATCAACCTTTACGTTGCTCATTATAGGTTTTAATACAATTCAGGGAAAATAAGTATTACAAAAATGTATTTATAAAAAATAAAAAAATATTTTTCAATACATTTCCTCCTTCTTCCCAAAACGTCTCACGGGCCAGATGAAACCTGCTGTTGGGCCGTATGTTTGACATCCCTGCCCTAAGATAAGAGTTAGCCCTAACCCTAATCCAAAAAACAAAGACGATCGTCTGCAACGAAAAGTGAACTAAGTAAACATCTGTAATATTTATTCTAGTTATAGAGAAGACATTCAATCAAAGAGTCTTCAATTTCCTTTGACACTTTCAGAATCTCACAGTGTCACAAACATCTCAGACAAAACAAGTGTTTGACTTTATTTTTACGTCTGATGGTTGAAATTGGAATGATTGTTTTTCTTTGTTTAATTATTCATAATTTATCTAAAAATCAGCTGTTCAGGTGGTAAAGAGTGAAATATACAACAAGTTATTTGTTTTATATATGTAGGTTTAAAATGTAAGGCTTTAAATTGCTACCACTCTGTGGATAAAACAACAGAAGAAGAAAATGGACTTCAGCATTAAGATCCTCAGTGTGGATCATTTGATTATCAGCCTGAAGTCTACAGTTTAGTTTCACATCATATGAATCTGAACAGAGAAATTAAACCTGTTGTCTTACCTCAGAGTCTCCAGTCTACAGTTTGGACTCTGCAGTCCAGAACACAGCAGCTTCACTCCTGAATCCTGCAGCTTATTGTTACTCAGGTCCAGCTCTCTCAGATGGGAGGGGTTGGACTTCAGAGCTGAGGCCACGACTTCACAGTGGGTCTTTGACAGTCCACAGCTGTAAAACCTGTCATGACATTAATGGTACATAATATGTTATTTAAAGGAATGTCTTAATATTTTGTTGTGTTCAATCACATCAGAGGTTCAGCTCATCTGAACTCACTTTAGTTAACAAACATTTAGATCACTTGTAAACGTGTGTGTGTGTGTGTGTGTGTGTGTGTCTATGTGTGTGTGTGTGTGTGTGTCTATGTGTGTGTGTGTGTGTCTATGTGTGTGTGTGTTTGTGTGTGTGTGTGTGTGTGTGTGTGTGTGTGTGTCTATGTGTGTGTGTGTGTGTGTGTGTGTGTGTGTCTATGTGTGTGTGTGAGTGTGTGTGTGTCTGTGTGTGTGTGTGTGTGTGTGTGTAGTGTGTGTGTGTGTGTGTGTGTGTGTGTGTGTGTGTGTGTCTATGTGTGTGTGTGAGTGTCTGTGTGTGTGTGTCTGTGTGTGTGTGGCGTGAACGTTTGTCTCTCCCTCTCTCTTTCCCTCTCTTTCTCTCTCTCTCTCTCTCTCTCTCTGTCTCTCTCCCTCTCTCTCTCTCCCTCTCTCTTTCCCTCTCTTTCTCTCTCTCTTTCCCTCTCTTTCTCTCTCCCCCTCTCTCTCTCCCTCTCTCTCTGTCTCTCTCCCTCTCTCTCTCTCCCTCTCTCTTTCCCTCTCTTTCTCTCTCTCTCCCTCTCTCTTTCCCTCTCTCTCTCTCTCTCTCTCTCTCCCTCTCTCTCTCTCTCTCTCTCTCCTTCTTGTTATTAAACAAGAGTAAAGTCTTTGACCTGCTTTTTGTAAAGCGTCTTGAGATGACACTTGTTATGAATCTTCATTTTTGCGGTTACCGTGACAGCCCTAGTTGTAATGATAATAATATTTATTGTAACAATAATCACTATTGTTATTACTGACACTAATAGGATGATAAAAGAAAAATAGTAAACGTAGGGATTATTATGAAACAAATGACCTGTGACCTTGAAGTTGGTAAACACTAGATCTAAAAAAAGACATATTTCACTCACAGCATTAAAAGCAGCTCAAGAGAACTTATAACAAAATACAAGTGACTGAAGAGTTTGTTAATATTTCAGATAAACACTGTTTTCAAAAACCTAGATATTGTATAGTATATATTTGAAGAACTAAACGGCTTATTTTTACTCATATTTAATCACATCTGGACTTACTTTGCCTTCCTGCAGTTCCTCACAGCTAGAATCAGTCTCAGTCGTCCCTGGTCTGATGTGTTGTACTTATCCAAGTCCAACTCATCCAGAACCTCCTCTGACATCTGCAGCATGTAGCCCAGAGCAGAGCAGTGGATATCAGAGAGTTCCTCTGATCTGTTCTCTGACTTCAGGAACTCTTGGATCTCCTGATGGACTGAGAGGTCGTTCATCTCTGTCAGACAGTGGAAGATGTTGATGCTTCTGTCAGGAGAGATATCATCACTGTTCATCTCCTTCAGGTTGTTGATGACTCTCTGGATCATTTTCTGACTGTTGTCTCTCCAACCCAGCAGGACTCCTAAGAGTCTCTGGTTGGACTCCAGAGTGAGGCCATGAAGGAAGCGAACAAACAGGTCCAGGTGACCATTTTTACTTTTCAGGGATTTCTCCATGGCACTCCTCAGGAAGACATCCAGGGATACGTCATCACTTTCAGGAGTTTGAAAAAGGATCCTGATGTCTTTAAGGAAAGCCTTCACTACACCTCTCTTCCTGTTTGTCAAACAGTGGAACTTGTAGACTGCAGCCAGGAACTCCTGAACACTCAGATGAACAAAGCAGTAGACTGTTTTCTGGAAGATCACACACTCTGTTTTGAAGATCTCTGTACAAACTCCTGAGTACACAGAGGCCTCTGTGACATCCAGACCACAACGCTCCAGGTCTTCTTGGTAGAACATGATGTTTCCTTTCTCCAGATGTTCAAACGCCAGCCTCCCCAGCTTCAGAAGAACTTCCCTGTCAGCCTCCACCAGCTCATGTGGACTCATCTGAAGTCCCTCATCATACTTGTTCTTCTTCCTCTTTGTCTGAACCAGCAGGAAGTGTGAGTACATGTCAGTCAGGGTCTTGGGCAGCTCTCCTCTCTGCTCTGTGCTCATCATGTGCTCCAGAACTGTGGCAGTGATCCAGCAGAAGACCGGGATCAGACACATGATGTGGAGGCTCCTGGATGTCTTGATGTGTGAGATGATTCTGCTGGACAGATCTTCATCATCACTGAACCTCTTCCTGAAGTACTCCTCCTTCTGGGCTTCAGTGAAGCCTCGTAGTTCTGTTAGCCTGTCAACACATGAAGGAGGGATCTGATTGGCTGCTGCAGGTCGAGAAGTTATCCAGATGAGAGCTGAGGGGAGCAGATTCCCCTTGATGAGGTTTGTCAACAGTGTGTTTAACGGTGATTTCTGTATGACATCAGACACAACCTCCATGTTTGTGAAGTCCAACGACGGTCTGCTTTCATCCAGGCCGTCAAAGATGAACAACAGTTTACAGACAGCGAGCGTCTCTGCTGTGACCTTCTGTAATGTTGGATGGAAAACACGGAGCAGCTCAAGAAGACTGTACTCCTTATCTCTGATCAAGTTCAGCTCCCTGAATGAAAGCAGGATCACCAGACTGAGGTCTTGGTTCTCTGAGCCGTCTGCCCAGTCCAGAGTGAACTTCTGCACTGAGAAGGTTTTTCCAACACCAGCGATGCCGTTTGTCAGAACCACTCTGATGGGTTTCTCTTGGTCGGGTTGAGCTTCTGTCTTTTGGTTCTGTTGGTCGGGTTGAGCTTCTGTCTTTTGGTTCTGTTGGTCGTGTTGAGCTTCTGTCTTTAGGTTCTGTTGGTCGGGTTGAGCTTCTGTCTTTTGGTTCTGTTGGTCGGGTTGAGCTTCTGTCTTTTGGTTCTGTTGGTTGGGTAAGGCTTTAAAGATGTCCTGACACTTGATTGGAGTCTCATGGAGGGTCTTCTTTTTAGAGTCTGTCTCAAGCTGTCTCACCTCATGTTGGGTGTTCACCTCTTCACTCTGTCCCTCTGTGATGTAGAGCTCAGTGTAGATCCTGTTGAGGAGGGTTCTACTTCCTGTTTCATCACTTCCTTCAGTCACATGTTCACATCTCTTCCTCAGACTGATCTTAAGTTCATCTGTAACCTCCTGCAGACCTCTATCTGCTGAAAGAGAAGAAACATATCCTGAGACTGGATTTATAAAATGATCAAATCAACAATTGTCATTATTACACATTAAGCAAACTGCATGACACAAAAACATCCCTGTAATAAATGTGTGCTGCTACAAGAGAAATAAAATATACTGAATATAAACTGACAGCAAGAATCAGATAAAATGTAAATGTTTCATTTAACTATATATCAATGAAAATACTAACTGCTTTGTCTTGTTTTTAGACACAATGACTTCAGTCTTATTTATTACAGTGCTGGACTTACTGGATCTCTGCAGTCCTCGTTCTCCACACTGGGGACAGGAGGACTCTCCTGATGAAGTAGACTGGTCCCAGTATGAGGTGAGACACTGTCTACAGAACCAGTGTCCACATCTGGTAGAAACTGGATCTCTTAGGACACACTGACACAAAGCACAGCTGGACAGCTGCTCCTCCACAGAAACAGACCCCTTTGTTATTCTGTGGAGATAAGGGAAATCATAAAGCCGTGAAAACTGACACTGACATTTAGAAACCAGTGGTGGACTAAATCAAATAAAGACACAAAAAGCAGTGTTTTAAAAAGGTGTGCCATGTCCTCCGCAGTGAGCATGTGCAGAAGTCTGTCTGTGTAACCATAGAGTCTACCATCTGAGTCCAATAACTGACCTACAAGTGTGATGTTATTTTCAACCAGTTTTCAAAAAACAGGGATTCATTTTTGTAGAGAATGTCCTTATTGTTCCAGAAAGTTCCAAAAAGTTCAAACCCACACTCAAATTTAAGGTGCACCTTATATTTTGCTCCGTGGTGATAACTACTCCCAGGTATGTGACCTGGTCATTCACTGGATTGTTACAAATATGGGGAACATTACAATCTTTAACAGCCATAAGTTCAAAGTGTTTAATATTTAGGTTGAGACCTGAGACCTTTGAAAAGTTATTAATCAGCTTTATAGAGAGCTGCACACTGAGCATGTGCAGGAGCTGTGTCACGACCTGCACACTGAGCATGTGCAGGAGCTGTGTCACGACCTGCACACTGAGCATGTGCAGGAGCTGTGTCATGAGTTAAAAAAATAAGTACTGTAAAATCTGAAATATAAGTTGCACTGGTATAAGACGCGTTGTGTTTTTGAAGGTCTCTCAGAGAGAAAATAAAGTTTACACTGTCTTCCTGCGTTACAGTTTTTATTGTGTTCAGCGAAGTCCAAAACCTGCAGTTACTGTTCAGCTCTGTCACCCTTTTAGTCTGTTTTCTCTTTGTGGAGTCTGCTCTCCTACCAGCTACAGTACGGTAGTCGAGCTCTCAGCCTGCAGGGAAAGTTGTGAAGCAGAGACTCCTAGCTTGCGAGCTCTCTGCCCGACTCTGCTTGTTTCTCTTTAACTTTAATAAAGGACTCTTTCAATCAAAAGAGCGTTCAACAAGGTTTATTTATGGAACAATATCCTACAGTTTTCTGTAAATTCATTATTTTGACCTCTTGAGGGAAAAGTTTTGAAAACGTAGCGCAGCCAGACTGGTCTGTGTCGCTGTCTTTCCCAGAACAGCGTGCAATCAGCTCTTAATACACTGAGGGCCTGATTTACTAAAGTCCCAAGTAAAGAGTACTAAACTGTGTGTTCACTCCAAAAAATTGCACGTTTGGTGAGTGTGTGTGTGCAAACCTTGTGGAGGCGGTACTATTTAAGTTGGGTTTTTGTGTGTTCTACTGGTTTACGTCATGGAGAGTTTGGACGGAAAGCAGGACGACGGCAAGCGCAAAATAGGTCTCAGTGGAAGAGGCAAATGAACGTACAGTATTTTTGAGTTCTAGCAGATAAAACTGAATATTACAAAAATAAAATTTGGCTTATAAGAAAACCTCTGCATTAAACAGGGCCTCTGTTTTCTTCATCTTTTGAAGATGAATTGTCATACATTGTGCAGGAGGTGTGAGCTGTGTCCTCTGTGGCGCTCAGGCGCGACACTCGGCACATTGTTGAGCACCAGACAGCTGGCCAGCGCTGTGTCTGATCGGACATAAACGCTCTTCCTAAGAGTTATCTAAGACGGGGGTACAAGCAGTGGTGAGGTTCCCCCAGTCAAGCGTAGCAGCAGCGGGCTTTAGAGGGAGGAGACGAGCGCACTATGGAGAGGAGCGCACCAGAGGGCACGAGCTGGGGGAGAGACGCACAACCTGAGAAAAAGGAAATCCCCAGTTTAAAATAAAATGTTGGTGAGAAGAGGGAAATATGAAGAAATAAACATCAGTGTTGAAATTCTTTAGAATGCAGAGGCTGTGAATGTTCAGTTTTCTTTAAATAGGCAACAATATAGTTTAATCATGATGTTTCCTGCTGTCATTCCAAACTTATTAACATGTGTGGGGAATAACGTGATCTGTATGCCTTCTTTTGTTGTGTCTATGTCTCCTCCTAACTTCAATAACAGCAGTCTGTTGTGTGTAACACTGGTCTCCTGGGTTAGCACCTTCTTTTCAAAGGTGTTAAATTCAGACACCGTCACAATCACCTCAGTTTTTGTCTGCTTGGTAAATCACAATGCGTGTACTAACTTAACTTGTTTTCATTTTCTCCTTTCTAGGACAGAAACGCCCCATATTGAATATTCATTAAGTCAAACGTACTAAATGGACAATGCGTGTTGTTTTGTTCATATGAAAGATTCAGTCCTCACAGCACGCCGTTAGTAGATCAGTTAACACATTTTTTGTGGGTGGTATCAAGTTTGCACACGTTTTAAGACACACAAACCTTTAGTAAATCAGGCCCAATGAATGGGGATGGTTTTTTAATCGCGTCCGGCCGCACCCAGTGATGGTGACTTCTGCACCCGCGGTAATGATGGTTCATGTGTCAACATTTTATACTGGTATATTAGTAAGATCCAGCCAACTTGTAAATGCATCTTACACCGGATTTTACGGTACTTCAGTAAAAATAAAAAGATCTCATTGTGTAGTCATGTTAGAAAACATTAAAAAAGACAAACAAAGAGTGGACACAACAGAAAACATGATTCAAAGAAAACGATCACAGCAGATCTCACTAAACTTCAGGATCAGTTTAAAAGACTACTTCCTGCAGAATCACAGAGAAGACGACTAGATACACAACCAAAGAGTCAATACTGAAATCATATTATCTTATCTATAAACATATAATACATATATATAATCCTTAGTATGTTGTTATGAGTTCAGTGACTTTCTCTGTATGATCACTGTGTGCAGGTTGATGATTAAAAACAAGAAAATCAACACATTATGGAGTTCAGGACTCTTTCTTTTAGTTTGACAGTTTGGTGATTAAAAAAAGTTCTCTTACTGTGGATCTGAGGGTCCTGGTTCATTACTGAAGTTTAGAGGTTCACCTTTAGACAAGTCACTCTTCATAGAGAGACAGCTGGACAGAGGAGACTCTGCTCTGTCCTCCTCTTTGTCTCCTCCATCACTCATCTTGTGATCTCCAGATTGATCAGAGGACAATAAAAGACGTTCATGCAGGTAAAACAACCTGAGGACAAAATAACAAACAGGTGAGATACAAGCAGGAAAAATGTGAAAGACGGAGATGGTCAAGTGTCCACATCTCATTACCTGATGTGATCCTTCATTTGATTTTCTCTTCCTTCCTGTCTGCGTAAGTACCTGATGCAGCACCTCAGTGCAGTTTGTTTTTATCCTAACATGATTTGTCCGTCTGATCTGCCCTGAATAATGCCAATAACAAGACATTGAGTCTTAAACTTTAAACATTAAACTAACATGTTAGTATTTAACAGCAACCATGACCTTTAGGACATTTGGACAACTAGAAGTGTATAAAACAGGGTTGGAAATCAGCACTCGTCACATACGGGTGTCTTTTTGCAGTGGCGGGTAAATTTGCTCAACCTACCGACCACAGTGGCAGAGCGAGGGTCACAATGGTGCTCTATATGCTGGAATGGCTTTGCTTGGTGTAACATGATTAACAGAGCACAGACTAGCATCTCTTTAACAGCGGGTCAACCAGCTTCAGGTGTGTTTAAACTGACGCCTCGCTGTCTCAAGTCCAACATGATGAAAAGAAGAGCGCTGTGGCGTTGATTTGGGCTCAAAGGAGCAGCTGTAAATACTATAACTTCAGACATTTGTCTTGGGCTCAAAGTGCTGCACACATTCAGCGGCCTCACAGTAGAATCCATAAAAACAATAGAAAAACACATCGACATGTCAACAGAAAAGTACAGACCCATGTATAAAACACAACATATATTGCACATTACCCATATAGAGAAAAAGATATCAAAATATAAAAGCATGTAAGAACATCATGACGCCATGATGTTTCTGCTGGAAATGTCCAATGATGAAATGGTGAAACAGACAGTGGCTTATCTTAGAATTTATTGGGCCGAGGTCAGACAACAGCAACAGAACACAAATGGCTGACAAACTTTTCATGTTAACGGTCCTGTTATATTCTGTTAGCTGGTACAGCCTACAAATTCTTTCACCATTTGGGAAGACTTCTAAAAGGCTAGAGAGGTGACATTACCTTCACTTGAAACTGTCAGATATCTACATTGAAGTCATTTAAGCTCACAACATACACTCGGCTCCTCTCCAAAAATAGATCTGCTGCTCTGAGAGTCTTACACAAACTGTTACATCCACACAGACCTAAACCAATGACCCTTAGATGGTCGACAGATTTAAAATGATATATCCACTAAATGATTCAAGTGAATGATTATGTGAAAATAAATACTAACAGGCACAACCCGTACAGCAGGCTTAGATTTAAACTGAACAGAGATTACAGTACCACGCTGACATCCAGCTGAAATACAAAACTAATGTAGTTCAGCTTCCTGGGCGCTAAAACGCCCTCGGTGTCAGCTGTTTTTAGTCACTGCACTCAAACGCTATCAGTCGAAAGACGTTCAACTTTGAGAACAGCGCCACGCTGATCAATGTCACTTCTCCCTCACCGACCAATCAAACTCAAGAAGGGGCGGGACTTCTGATATCAGATTTGTCAATAACAAAGCGATGGCGGAGGAGACGCTGGTCTGACTCGTCTTTTGGAGGGAACAGTTTGCAGGTGTAGAGCTGCTGCTGACATCAGGACATGACTCCTTTACATCGTCCTCATGTTTTCTTGGTGATATTTATTTGATTTAAAGAAAATATGAAACACATGGAGCTAAAACACACCTTACGGACATTACAGAGGGAAGCACAAGTTCACTTTTGTAATCTAGCAACAAGGAGCGCTGGTGAGAAGCGCTCTGAAACAAAGGTTGTGAACACGATATAACACGCATTCTATTTCAAGCTCTTCACACTAAAAGTTCCTGGTTTAAATAGCATTGCTTTTATTGTGAAGCAGCTACATTAGAAAATGGGATATTTTTCAACAGAAGCAAATGACTGTAACTCAGACGTTTGAAATACAAACGCAGAGGAAAGGAACCTGACAGATTCAGTTAGAAGCTCCAACGTCCTGAGGAGAAAACACACAGTGACTTAAAAATATCTTTCTAAATGAAACTCAGTTTCCAGCAGAAACCTTTATGACTGTGATGACTCTCCTCATATAAGCTCATATTCTTTTAAAACAATATATCCATTATCTTACCTCTCAGTCCAGGTTTCAGGTCAGCTTCATCAGCCTTTGAGGACATAGCCCAAAAATAATAAACTAAAACAAACTTTTTTCTGTTTCTGAGTGAGACAAACAGCATGTCTGTATTTTATTTAATAGTTGATCGTCTATTTCTTGAAGACTATAAGCCTTGATTATTATGTTACACGTCATTGCATTGTGCTGCCAGTTAAAATAAAGTGGCAGGTAAGAAATGTAAGACTGGTACCCGCCAAGCACCAAATGCAGGTAGATTATCCGTTTGGCAAGTTAATTTCCAGTGGTGTAGTTGAGGGTATATGCAGGTCAGGTGTACAGGTATACACACTTATTTTTCAGTCTGCATAGGGTATCCTCACTTCCCTCTGATTCACACCAGTTATTGATTGACATCATTCAGCAGTATGCAGCAATTTTTGTTCCCAGGGTTGGTGAAGGGATGATCCTCCCTACTGCCTAAAAAGTGTAAGACTGGTAGATTTTTGAATCCACCAGTCACAGGGGCACGTAGGTGAAAAAGTTCATCACCAACCGTGGTATAAAACAAAGTCCTTCATGCCTGTAGGGTTAAAACCTTCTCATAAAACAGACCTCATTCAGTCACAACATTTTACTAGGTTGCAGTATTTTGTTGTGACTGCTTGAAGAGGTGGAGAAAATATTTCTTATAAAATTTAAAAGTGAGTCATTCTCTGGACTTCATTTAACGTGAGAGAAAACCATTAACGCTGACTTTGAGCTCAGACCGCAGGAGTCCTGACAAACAGGAAACAATACGAGAGAAACTCAAGAGTTAGGATTAAAGATCAGCCGAGGACAAAGTCCCAAAACATATCAGATAGCTTGGTGTGTGTTTTAAAGTATTACTCAGCATGAACCTGCTTCATTAACTGGTGAACCAGAAGTTTAAACAGTAAAGTCAGAATAATGTTGAATTAAACTCACCCTGTCTCACACGTCTTTGTCCTTCTGCTCTGTCAACTCAAAATAGAGTCTAAGCTCTGACTCTCAGAACACTTTCACTTTGGTTTCCTGGAAACCCGTATCAGCTCAGAGTTTCTCCTCCCCTTCTTGTTATTTCCTGGAACTGAAACAGTGATGACGTTTGTTAGTTCAGGTTTCTTGGTGATCGTCTCCCTCTGCTGGGTTCAAAGTAAAAAGCATTAATCCAAGCTAACTAGATTTAGCAAACTAAACAAAGTGAGCTGGGATCATCTTCAGCAATAGTTGTGGTTTTCAGACTGTTAGCCCCTATGCTGCTTTGTTTTGGGGTTTGATCCCTTTGTTACTATGGCAACAATAATGCTCACTAAATCCCAGTGACAGTTTGGTTTGTGTAGGGAACATCAGCCCCACATGTATAACCAGTGGCAGATTTAGTCATTTGGGGACCCTCTGCATCTTTTGGGAAAATGTGGTGTTTCTAAACGGATGGGTCGGGACCCAAAAGTGGGTCTCAGAGCCTTTTTCAGTTGGAACCGAATGTTATTCACAAGTAATTAACAAATTGGAAAAGGTTGGATACAATTATTATTTTGATATAAATTCTGCTAGTATAAAGCCCAGTGGTTCAGACCATTCACAACATGAATTCTGATTTAAAAAAGAACATAAGCAACATCAATAAAATGTCAAACATTATCAAAAGAAGAATAGAAGAAGTTAATCGTATTTTGAAAAACAGAAGTTACCGCAGACTCGCAGAATTATTCTCACACTAACTTCCCCGACCTCCAAAGCATAGCATAGCATGTTTTCTTAAAGGCTTTATATGCGATTTCTTCATCCAGCAGATGTCGCCCTTGAGCACCAGCATGAAACCAAAACAACTTGCGGTGCATTGTTGTGTTAGCATGCTAATGCTAGCTATCTTTATTATGCTGGTATCTTCACACTGCATGTAAATTTACCTGAAATGAGCGTGATCTAGAAACACAGTTAAGCAGTGAGTACAGTATGTTATTCTTCTTTTCTCTAGTCCCTCAATTAAACAACTTTTATACGCAAGGGGAGGAGTCAGCCGGCCGTCCTGGCGATGTAAACAAACTGAAGATAGGACTCTGAAAACTCTGAAAACATCACAGACAGTGGGACTCGGGTGTTACACCCATTGTAGACAGTCATGACTCACAGAGTTATTTTCAGAGGATATATTTGATTTCTATTACAGTTAAGTGTGAAAAATCACATATTAAGACTTTAAAGACCAAAAAAAGTTTCCATACAGAAATGTTGACAAAGGTTTTGTGTAATTTAAACAGTGTGTAGGAGTTTGTCTGCAACTTATAAAGGACTCCTTCCCCTCGTATCACCTGTCTTATGAAATAGAGGTTGTTTTTATTTCACAGCGAAGCGAGCAAGAGACATTTTAGCAAGCTTACTAAAGACCACCCGTTGTAAACACACTTGAGAGACATTATCAGACACACTCCAGAGACGGCAAATAGATACAACTTTTCTCTAAATGAGCTGTTAATGATGTGGAAAAAAAACCTCCTTCTCTCATGTGTTTAACTGAATTGTAAAGCCTTAAATGTGTCTGGAGAAGAAAGGCAACATGAAGCGGATAATTGGTTAAAAACAGTTGGTTGTCTTATAGGCAAATATGTTGAGAACCAGAGCTGCGTCAAGTAACTGTTAAGCATCAAATGTTTCACAAGAAGAAAGCATGACTGAAGCAGATAAATGATCAAAAACATGTCGCCAAGGAATATCAAAAAGCTGCACCGGCGTCGTGTGATCTGAAAGTCTCAGAGTTTTGATGTGAAGCCGACCTTTACCCTGAGCCGCCTCGAGACGCTTCACATAAGTTAAAAAAAAGAGTGATTGCATTTCAGCCTCACTTACACACAAACGACTTACTGTAAAGAGGAAAAAAAAAAACAATCTTTATTTAGTCTGGGTTGAGAACCATCTCCAGGGCTTGAACACACACCATTCTCTAACACAACAAAGAAGCAGAAATATTTACTCTGACCGAGCCAAAGACAACAAGCGGGCTGCGCAGAAACTAACACTGGCATCAGGGCAGTCAACTTCTCAAACTTCACTTGAATTATTCGCTTTTCCCATCAGGACGTGAAACGGGGCTGCGCGGTAATAAGAGCGTTGTGTTAAGTAAGCGGAAAGTGGTGTCACTTTTCAGTCCAGGATGGAAAAATTGAATTCTTTTACCTGATCACTTTGTACAACACCTCGTGCAGTACACGCTGCAGCTGACACTTTGTAAGCAGATCAGTGGCCTGTTTCTATGGAAGCGACTAGTGATCAGAATTCAAATGATAAAGCTAATTTGAAAATGAAAATGCAGTAACAGAAACGCGTTTACATTTTCAGAATATAGGTGCATTATTTGACCTATATTTAAAATTAATATTCAGTCATCCAATTTGCGTTATATTTTTGCTCTCTATGTATGCATATTGTATGACATACCGTATTGGTCCGAATATAAGACGGCCTTTTTCCCCATTGAAATAGGTCCGAAAAAGTCGGGTCGTCTTATATTCGGGGTCTAGTATTCAGAGCGCAGCTCTAATTGTTCGCCTGTCCCTTTAAATGTCAATACACATTGCGGCCCCAGATGGCGCCAAAAATCTGTCAAGCGAGTGTTCCAGGAAGAAGCAGTCCAGCGTCCTTAGCAACCAGCCTACCGGTGTTTAAAGATGGAGAGACAGTCTGATCATTTAGAGAAAAGTGGCTCAAAAGTAGGTCAAGTCAATCAACAACAGCGGAGGAGTTATGATGCTAATTTTAAAATCATGGTCGTCAATTCAGCCGAGTCAATCAACAACTGTCAGGCTGCTAAGAAGTATGGGGTCACAGAGTGTAACGTTAGAAGATGGCGAGCACAAAAAGAACGTCTTAAAGACGGTAACAGCCAGCGGAAATCGTACCGTGGTCCTCAAAGTGGCCGTTTTAACGAGATTGACCGGAGAGTTTTTGAATACCCGCTGGATCAGATAGGCAACGCTGATCAGACGCCCGTTTACTTTGACATGCCAACGTCAGTGACAGTGAATGGGAGAGAAGTCAGTGTTGGTGAGATCAACGGCAAACGAGAGGAGCCGCTGTCACTCGCTGATGTCTCGCTGATGGCAGCAAACTCCCCCCGTATGTCATTCTAAAGCGTAAGACAGTGCCAAAGGAGCCAATGCCAGCTGGCATTATCGTGCGCGCCCAGGAGAAGGGCTGGATGGAGACAGGGCTTGTTGTGGACTGGCTAAAGGTTGTGTGGGGCAGACGGTACGGGGGACTGAGGAAGAAGAGGAACATGCTAGTCCTAGATGCGTTCCGCAGACACCTGACTGAGCCAGTTAAAAATCAGGTGCGGGTGATGAACGGTGAGCTTGTGATCGTACCGGGGGGGATGACGAGCCAGCTACAGGTGTTGGATGTTGTGGTCAACAAGCCATTCAAGGACAACCTCTGAAAGAGATACACAGAGTGTCTCCTGTCTGGAAACCACGCGCTCACACCGACCAGGAAGATCCAGAAGCCGTCAGTCCGTCTGCTGTGTGAATGGATCCTGCAGGCATGGGATGCAGTTTCCTCACAGAGCATCATCGTGGCTTTAAAAAATGCTGCATCTCAAATGCCTTGGACGGCAGCGAGGATGACGCGCTCTGGGAGGAGCAGGGGAGCGATGACAGTGAGAGTGAGAGTGAACACAGCGGGGCGGAGGACGTGTGTGAAGAATAGGAGACATCGGAGAAGTTTGGCGAGCTTTAGTTTAGTTTAGTTAAAGATGTGGCCTGTATTTTCTCTCTTATTTAAAAATGTTGATAATATTGCTTGATTTTAATGTTGAATCATACTGTACATAGTTCGCCCTTGTGAAACACTTTGTTTTGAAAAGTGCCGTAGGCCTATACCGATAAATACGGTATGTTAATTATTATTATGATTATCAATACAACAGGTGTTTAATTCTATATGTTTTTGATATTGTTATTTTCAAATAAAATGAAGTTCTTTAAAGAAAGTTCTTTATAAATACAAGATCTGCTCTGCAAATCTTTTTTTCTAAATGTGAGTGTTGAAAAACGGGGGTCGTCTAATCATCAGGGTCGTCTTATATTCGGACCAATACGGTAATTCAAATGAAAACAAAAAGGTCTTTGGCTTTTCTTTTTCAATCTTGCCGTGCTAAAAAGTGATCATAATTCAAACCAACTCGAAAATGAAATGGCAAAGTGGACGGCGCAGGAAAGTGACGACAGACTTCAGCTCTCAGGCAGGCGAACGTAATATTTACAGTCTATGAGGCGAGCGGGCAGAACGTGCACTACGATAGGTGGCGGGGTGAATCTTTCTGTTAATGCATTTTCATTTTAAAATTAGCTTTATCATTTGAATTCTGATCACTAGTCGCTTCCATATGTTTCATGCAGCAGCGTTTATCTAGACAACTTTGCAACATGAAATCAAATCTTAACTTTTCTTCTGTTTGGTTGTGTTTTGCATTCTGCAGTTTTTGTAGGGTCGCATGGAATTCAAATTGGGTCGCTTGAAATTTGTATTTATTTATCAATAAAAAATATATTGTTTACTCAAATATATTGAACACAGCATACTGTGGGGCCATGTCTGTCTGTCATCCATTGTGCAGAAATGTTATAACTGTTGGAAATATGAGAGGAAATGTAAGTACTCAACAAAAAAATATATTTTTAGGATTTAGTCACCTTTAAATTAATTTAGTTTCATTTTAGTGTTAAAAAAATCGACATATTACACTTTTAACACCGGTATTGGATTGCAATCGGAACTTAAAAAAGTTACATCTGAGCATCCCTAGCCAATTAAACTATAAGCAGTGTTGCCAGATATACGATGAAAGATGTATTTGTAACCACAATTTTGTCCTCTGCACGATGTATGCTCAATAATTGCAGAAAACGCCGATAATGTAGCTACCTGCCAATCAAATCGTCACCTGAGCGGCCCCTTATGCCAGACAGACTGTAGGACAATGCATGTCACAACAACTTAAGATGCTACTAGCTTAGCGACACGCGGAACAGAAGAGGAATGTGTGTGTACATCTATAATAAAAAGAAACATTTCTCTACTTTTGCCAACTCAGCAAGTCTCCACAAGGACACTTTGTGAAAGCCTTTTGGTGTCATTTTGTCCCTCTCTGTAAACAAACACTTGTTGCCTTGAAGTCCTAACCAGCCAAATAAAAAGCAGAATGTTCCATACTTATGGCTGAGGATAATTTGTTTCTGTCTGCGTCATTACATAATTCCCTAAGTATCGACTTTGGTCAGCGGCTGACGTCAGCTATTGGTTCTGGTTGTACTCCGATAGGCTTCAATGTGACATGACGACAATTATGAAGTTATTTTGGCAAGTCCCAAAACGTTCTGCTTTGGGAAAAAAGTCCCCCCCCAAAAAACCTGCATAATGAGAGGGGGGGCGTTGGATCGAACGGTTCCTCGTTTCCCATCAGTCACTGCTGGTTTGTAAACAACGCTGAGATGCAGGATAAATGTTTACGCTGAGCGCCCATGTCGGGGGAAACACCACTTTCACATGAGGAGAATCAAAAGATTTACTGTGCTTCAATCTGAGCAATTAGGCTTAAGACATGTCGGGTTACACAGAAACCCGCACTGGATGGAAAAACGAGGTCCTCTTCCTGTTTTTGTTTTTTTCTCGACAATACAGACTGTGAAAGACGTTTTTTGTCAATCAGCATTTTAAACCCAGGCGACAGAGCAGGAAGGGTAGTCTGAAATTACCCCAGAAAACAGCTTCTGGAATCACATCTTTGGAAAGGAAAATGAGACAAGTGTTTCCACATTTGACAAGAAAAACCTGATTCTTTTCCCCTCTCATTTCTACTGCTTTTAAAAAAACGCACACAGGTAAAAACGCAGACAGATCAGATAAGTTTGTCCTGTAGAAATGTGGCCAAAGCCGCACAGAGTTTAGTATATCTTCCGCTCTGTCCTGGACTCTATAATCAAGCTTCATCACGGGCGACTCGGCGCTCAGACAGCAATAAAAAGTCTTGTCATTGTTTATTCACGAGTGTGTGTCGCTGTCAGAGCTGTCAACATCTTCTCGAGCACCAAAACCCGACCACTTTCATTTCCTCTCGGTGCAGGTAAATCCTGTTTCCCGTAATGTTTGTGTTCATAAAGATCAAGTTTGACTCTTCATGCCCATCAGATAAGGACAGCATTAAGTTATTATTACATCTCAAAGTGAGGGATGTTCTTATGAACCTGACCTGAGCTGACTTGCCCTTTATTCTACTTTTATTTATTACATAGAAACCATCCATCCATTTTATTATCTATGCGGTGATATTGAGGTTTTGGAGTCAATCCCGGCTAACAGTGGGTTAGAACTTTAGACACATACACACTCAAAGATTTCATTTGTACATTAAGAAACCTTCAGAACTGTGGTTCTCAACTGGTCTAGCCTCAGGACCCATCGCCAACTCCTTAATGAGACATCACGACCCACATTTCAGATATTATGTTACCAGTCAGATTTATTTATCAATCAATCAAACTTTCTTTATGAAGCACCTTTCAGACAAAGTCAGTTGCAGTTCAAAGTGCAGAAAAAGTCATTTGTAAAATCATTAAGAGTCTAAAGCCTGGCTCACACTGCAGGATCATCGGGCTGATTTGAGCTCCGATTTTTCCTTCCCGACAATCTCAGGGTCACTCCCGACTCGAGGCTGCTCGGACCCGATTATCTGCTCAGATTATCTTGTAGTGTGAGCGGTCCAAAGGTCCAATCTTAACGTCCCCGATCTGCCCGCCGATTTATTTCAAACATGTTTAATATTTAGAATTTAAAATCTTGACGTTTACGTCATGAAAAGGGTCCGGCAGAAGTTGTGTGTGACTACTATACAATCATGAGAGACAAGAGAGGACTGTAGTCATGGCGACCAGCGGCAGGACGCAACCCAGTGGGTTTTTTTTTGTAACTTTTCTGTACAGATCATCAGTGCAGCACTTTTCTGAAACTTGTCTCCATATATCTACGATTGTATCTACTTTTCTATATCCTACAACAACTTCCACTTCCTTCTCTTTGTCAATTGTCAACGCTCCGTCCTGATTTCACTCGTCCAGTGTGAGCTCTCCGGCCGTGTCCAACAATCGAGTCGTACAGTGTGAGCACGTCAATCTCAAGGTCTGCTCGGGCGTCGTAAACGATTCAGTCGTACAGTGTGAGCTGACGTGACACCCCGACTTTTATACAATTGGGGGTAAAATCGCACAGTGAGAGCCAGGCTTTATGCACACCAAGAATTTAATAAAATAAGTGAAAAATTGTGCAGTATGAACCTCAGACGGACACAGCGTCATGCAGATTGTCCGATCAAGTAGAAATGTTTGATCCATATCTGATTGTTAGCCGTACAAGTTTGCATACAGCTATCTGTCTACAGAGACAAATCATCATCAGATAACCTCTGACGGGAGCTGTGATGTCATACGGTGGGTTGCTTTGCGCCGGGTTTTGCTCTCTGTACAACTGTTTTTCCTTCTACCACCAAAAGCCTGCTGCTCCATGAAGAATCAGATTTATCTATGAAATTATCAAAAAATGACTTGGTGACTTTTTCACTAAAATATCTACATATGCTGGAAATGCTGATTTTTTTCTTTCCTGCAAATATGAAAATATATTTTGTCATATGTAAAGAATATTTCTGAGAATGATTTGAGAGTATAGTCCTCATGATGTTCATTCATTGAAACTTTATATATTTTTCGGTTGCTGTCAGATTAATTCTATCAGCTTTATGCAAACATCATTTCCTGCAGCATGTCGTGACGGTTTTAGTGGCAAGACTTTTAATTTAATTTGCTTGTTTTCTGGAGTGCCAGCCAGGCTGTCCCTGGCAAAAGTTGTTTTGTACGGTGGCCGGTAGGGGCCAAACGCTCAGCAACTGATGAAACGACATACATATAGATAAACACGTTTGATGCTTATGCAGTTGTTTTGCCAATTTGCGGCGCGTTTGTGTCTTTGCAGCGCGTTTGTTTCTTTGGCAGTGCGTTTGTGTCTTTGCAGTGCGTTTGTTTCTTTGGCAGTGCGTTTGTGTCTTTGCATTTGTTGTGGTAGTTTGCATTTGCTTTTGAATGTGCAGCTTTTCTATATATGCTCAGTGTTTATCTATATGTATGTCGTTTCATCAGTTGCTGAGCGTTTGACCCCTACCGGCCACCGTAGTTTTGGTTTGTCATTTTTAGTCACCAAATTTATTGTCAAAAAACCAACACAAAGGATGTAAAAGTATTAAACTAAACCACCTTATAAATAAAAATGAAACAGAAAACTGCCACACAAGTTCACTTCACTAAATCATTCTTGTATTAGGTAACATAAAACAAAAAACCCAACAACACAAAAATATATTCCCCAGCAACTCTGATAACAAACAAACAAAATATTTTCTCTCTCTCTTCCAGTGGTAAAACAAAACAATCAACAAAAATGATTCTTTTTCAGGCCCTTAATGTTCAGTTTAAAAAACAAAAATGAGTCTTTCTGGGTCAAAAATCAAATAAAAAGAGTCCAAAAGAAATAATAGTCCGTTCAGTTCAGACCTTCTGAATGGGCAGACAGAACCAATACATGAAAACGTTTTTTTTACTGTAATTGCTTAAAATAACAGCCCACCACATGTCACTTAAATATCTATATATTCTGTCCTCATGTCAAAGGCAAGCTCTATCTAACAAAGAAAGCAGTATTTGTTTTTATTTGAACAAAACTAATGACAACACTGCTTTTAAACGTCAGTCAACCACATCCAGAGATATAAAACTCATGACACTCATTACACTGCATGAGATGTGGTTTATTGAGTAGGTTCACTTTATGGTCAAAGCTGGCTGCTCCACATCGGTCTTAGTGACCACACATTTCCCCTCACTTCCTTTGAAACCTAATCACGTCTTCCTGTTGCACTTGGAATTCAAAGATACGGCTTCTCCCCCTCCTCTGCTCTGATTAGCTGCAAAAATAAAAACAAAGCCCTCTTTTCCATTTCGCTTTTTAGTCCAGAATATGACTCCGCCCTCAGGGTTCCTCTGATACATACATCTGATTTCACTGAAGCCTGGAGGTGCATGAGAGGGCTCAAAACTTTTACATTTGTTGTCTTTAAATACCTTTCAAATATCCGTAAATGATGAAACAATAGCCGCTGTTTGTACACGTTCTTGTTGATTTTGGACATTTCCTCAGAGAGTCAGCTTTTGGGGGAATTTAGATGAGACGTGTTGCTGAGTGAGCAGAAATGTACAGTGTTTATAAAACATCATCATGGCTCTTATAGAAAGGTTTTAAGAGTTAATGGATTTGGACAAAGGGGTGTTCACATGCTTCAGTTTAGAGACTGTATGTGCAATAAATATCTTGTGCTGGTTCTGCAGTGTGATTAGATTCCCAACAAGGAAAAAGAAGGGGTGGAGCTGAGGCCCTTTACAGCCAAAGTACCTGCCTGTCATTCAGATAAGCCACGCTCCTAATTAAGCATATCCTCTTAACCTTATTATAATCTAAATGGTGTGAGTTATAAAATAATCAACTGAGAACCAACACTATCCAAAACCTGCATCTTAACATGGGTGTTTATGGGATTGCCTTGGTTTTTGCAGCCAGCCTCTAGTGGACACACAAGGAACTGCAGTTTTTTGCACTTCTTCATTGACTTAATTTTTCAACGCCGTATAGGTTGATTGAAAGACGTTGGTGAGTGTAAGTATAAAAGATTTAGCAGTCTAATACTACGTGTCATAACTTTGACAGCTTCATTCAGGATAGCAAAACTAAAAAAAATGGAAAACTGAAAATTAACTTAAATGGACAAATTTTCAGCCCAAGCAAACTTAAAGAGCACCATTATTTAAGGCTACAAGTTTTTCAGCCCCCCTTGGGGTGCTGGTGACACTGGTGGTGCTGGTGGTGCAGTGGTTAGTGCGCACGCCCCATGCATGGAAGCTGTAGTCCTCCAAGCGGGCGGCCCAGGTTCAAATCCAACCTGTGGCTCCTTTCCTGCATGTCATTACCCTCTCTCTCTCACTCCCTGATTTCTGACTCTGTCCACTGTCCTATCTCTCAGTTAAAGGCCCAAAATATAAATCTTAAAAAAATAAACAGTTTTTCAGCCCCTTGACATCAGTAAATGTCGAAAACCCTTTTAACGTCATTTTTCCAGAAGCAGTCCTTATAGCCTGCTTGTGTGATCTCACAGTTCAGACAGGTGGCTTGCAGCTGATTAAACCCCCCCCACACACACACACACACACACACACACACACACACACACACACACACACAAACACACACACACACCTCCAGTGTCAAGGTAAGAGCTGCTGAATTATGTGGAGGTGAATTCCCAGCGGTGGCAATGGGAGACGGTAGCGGGGGGGAACCAAATGGACCTCTTTAGAGGAACGTAGAGTTCACCAGGCGTCGAGTTTCTTATCTTGTTGACAGCTCACGGGGAGAGTTACCATGTGAGTTCTTTGATTCCCAATTTTTTTTAATGATTTAACACCTCGTGCTGAAGTCTCCACGGTGAGATACTCGCAGAATTTATGTGGAAGGAAATCGCCAAGCTCGATCTGCAGAGTCCCTCTTCTTTTTGTGACAGATCACAGATGCAGAAATAAAGTCCTGTCTCTTCAACTGCACAAAGCAAATGCAGGCACAAAAGCTAACTCCATGTTTCTTCCTATTAGGGAAACATTATTTAAACAGTATTTAACCATCTTAATGACTGGTCAAATTAAATGTAATACAATGGAAGAAACACAATAAACATGACCCGAAACTCCCACTCTCACTCAGTACCACCTACTGCACAAGAGCGTTCTAAACAGCTATACTGAAAACGGCCATTTTCTCCTCTAATTTTTTACCCTTTTGTGTTGTATAACACATCTAATCAGACAATGTTAAGTGTTAATTTACAAAAAGATTTAACCTGCAATATGCTCTTTAAGTTTATAATGTGATGTGAAAAACAGAAAAATAATGCAAGTGATAGAGTAAAAATGAGAACCATGGACAGAGTCAGAAATGAAATAAAATGTGAGGCACAAATAAATATTTGAAATAATCTAAAGAAAAATGTACCTAATAAAAGAGAGATGATTCGTTTTTCAAATTGATTGTAATTTTAATTTTATTTTCAAATTTCATTTCCAAATTTGTAAATGTGGGAGGAAACCGAAGCGCTCGGAGTAAACCCACACCAGCCAGGACTCCATGCGGGCTCACATGTCGTCCTGTGTGGCCCTGGTGGGACCTGAAGTCCTTCCTCATGTCCAGGTTAGACCCTCTGAGCTAGGAGCCAATGAGAGGCTGATAACACAGAGAATAACCTGAACATGAGGTCTGACATCAGGCCCCAGGAGACCTTTCTCACAGCCGTCATAGCAGGAGCTGAAAGGCACGCTGCTACACAAAATGAAGGCTGTGAGAAAGATCTGTCCCCCCCCACACACACCTGAGGACCAGCGATGGTAACATGTCTTTAGCCACGTTTAAAGAGGCTAGTGAAAGAATTCCACTTGGACTTGAAGAATCCTTTGATGCCCCTGCTCTCTTTGGGTAGAAGGCGCTTTTTCAGAGTCTCAATCACAAACTCGATGTCTGAGGGAGTCTGTAACAGCAGGCTCCTCCAAAGCCACCCTTCACCAAGCTTCTGGCAAAGGTCTTTGTGCACCTTCTCACATATCTTGCTGCTCTTCTTGTGTTGTAAATTAATTTCAATTCCAGAGGCTCTTACCTCTACCAAGAGCATGCTTTTCAAAGTTTCTATAGTGGCTTTGTAGGCTTCATGGGACGCACTAATGGGCACGTCTTTCATTACTGTGTGTACCAGCTGTGACAACAGGATGTCACAGGCTACTTTATCCCACTCCCGAATTGTGGGGACTACGTCTTCTTCATACTCAGCTTCATCTTCACACACAGCTGTGGGGACTACGTCTTCTTCATACTCAGCTTCATCTTCACACACAGCTGTGGGGACTACGTCTTCTTCATACTCAGCTTCATCTTCACACACAGCTGTGGGGACTACGTCTTCTTCATACTCAGCTTCATCTTCACACACAGCTTCCTCTGCTTCAAATTCTGGTGTAAAACTCTTAATTTCTGATTCTAGATGATCTGTATCGTCTGGCAGGGAGTCCACAACTTTCTCGATCTCCCTCAAAGCGTGGCTTACATTATCCTGCCTTCTCAGGTGCTGTTGTGACTGCTGTTTCAGCCAGGTCCACATCCTCTTAATGAAAGAGTCCACCTCAGGCTGAATCTCTGCCTTCATTTCCTCATCTGTGCCTACAAAGACTTCTTCTCCTGCTGATTTCAGGTGCTCGCACAAAACATCGCTCAGATCCTCAGCAAAGCTGCTGTGATGGCCGCTGGAAATGTCGCTGGCAATCCTCTCGTACAGGCATACCTCATCTGTACCCGAGTTTCTATCTACATCTTCAGCCTCATAGATCATCTCTTCCACCAGGACTTCCGCCTTTACAATGAGCAGCTGCGTTGAAGCTTTGTCTGTATTTCGTTGGCAGATTTTAAGTTTTCTCTTTAAAGTCGCCCTCATGTTCAGGATTGCTTCCCGAACATATGTGCGGATATAGAGAGTCTTAATTTTGCTTACGAGCCTCTTCCATATTGATGTTTTGGGTGACTCCATCTCTGATTTAACATCCAGGTCCTGCTCAGCTTCACTATTTACCATTTCCACAATCTCAAGTGCGAGGTCTTCAGATTCTCTGGAAGATCTGGAAAGGTGCAAGCATAATTCTTCTTCAGCCATGTTACCATTCACACAATGTGAAATATTGCTGGACACCTCCTCAAGGATCGACTTTACTGCATTGACAGATGAAATGGATTTGTTTTTTACAGAAAGACGATACTCTCGTCTCTCTCCTTGTAGAGGAGTAACAGGGACCGGAGATGTTTTAATGACCTCCTCCTCCTGATCAGGTGGAGTCTGTTCAACCTCCTCATCCTCATCAACCAGTGTTGGTTCATCCTCCTCCTCCTGATCAGTTGGAGTCTGTTCCATGTCCTCGTCCTCATCAGTCGGAGTGGGTTTAACCTCCTTGTCCTCATCAATCGGAGTGGGTTCAACCTCCTCCTGCTCATTACGCAGCTCTAAATTTGACGGAGATTCAACTTGCTCTGCTGTGTTTTTAGCAGAACATTTTTTCAGCATTTTTCCAACATGTTTTGCAATATTTCTCACTCTGGCAGTGAAGGTCTTGCATCCCTCAAATTTCTCCCCAATGCTGTCACTCCCTTTGAACCCTTTGGAGAGCTCAGAGTTAACTCTCTCTGTGGCCTCTGTGACCATGAGCCCTGTCACCTGCTCTGCATTGGGGCAACAGACGTCACCCTGTACTCCCATTGTCTCAGCCAAAATCTGTCCAATGGTGACACCCAAGTCACCCAGACACTCATGCACCTGCTCTTCAGAAAGAGCCAGGCTGTTCTGGGACCCTTTGGATCCAGAGGGTGATTTTGTTGGTCTGTCACTCTCCTTTGGTGACTTGGTTTTATAAATCTCATGGATGTATTTAGATATAGTATCGATTATATCTAAACACATAGCCATGAGAAGCTTTTTGGTCCGATTATCAAAAGATCCGGCCTTCACATTGGTCCATTGTACCTTCGTCATCTGTTCAAGGCACGATTGGATAATGGGGCGCAGAGAGTCTTTGTAGACCACTGAAAAGCTTTGTTCCATCTTGTCCATGCTGCTTGTGGAAGTCATCTTATCTGATGTTTGTGTTTGCTTTGTGTCTCCTGACAGTAAATGTGCTGAAGTTTGTCTCCTCCTGTTAGCTTTGTCCTGTAAGCTGTTTGAGAGTGTTTGTGGGGTTCTATATGTGCCTCTGCCTCAGAATGTTGGGCTTTGATCTATGACATCACATTCTGGATCAAAGGACAGTCACCTGCCACTCAAATCTCACATTCTTTATTTTCAAAAACTTTATTTAAAACAGTAGCCTCACATTGATTCTGTCAAGTTCAAACAATAACAAAACGTAATACATGAGAGCTGATCCAAATATAATAGAGAACAAACCAAATGACGTATTTTTGTAGGCCAACATGGAAGTAGCATCACCATGGGGTCTATTGAATATTCGTTTATGGGATTTTTGTATTGGATTCTGAAAAACTAAAAAAGACTATAGCTTCCACACATGGGGTGTGCACTTCTGCCTCTGCTCCACCGCCGGCGCCCCAGGTGTTTTTGTTTTTGTGCAGAAAGTCGAGTGTGACACAGGAAGTGATGCTCGTGACAATCTTACATCTGCAGTGCTTTAATTTTCTCCTCGGATTTTTTTTATGTGGTTATGAAACAGTATGAAATGAATAATGATGCCTTTATTGAAGCAACAAAAGAAAAGAAAAAAGAAAAACACCAGGAAGATGATTGATCATAATTTTATAGTTATTTCTTCCACTGGGTCAGTGAGCTCCTGTGAGGAACTTTTGATTTGTGTTGATTTTGGCGCCCCCTGTGAACAAATTTGATCTTCATATTTCTTTGCTGATGTCGTCCTGTACATGCATAGGCAGTTTTTTTATCACAACAAATCTCACCCTGCTGTATTTAGAATAATTGATGTGTACAAAAAGGCTGTTTTTGTGCTGTAGCTTCTGACACCCAGCAGGCATTAGTGATTAGAGCCCGTCTTGTGCTGATGGTCCAATGAAAGGCGTCTGATCCAACCTTCACAACAGGCTCCTAAGACTCTTCTCCTCTGTCGCCCCCCGGTGGTGGAATGAACTTCCAAACTCCATGTGATCTGCAGAGTCCCTCTGCACCTTTAAGAAAAAGCTAAAGACCCAGCTCTTTCATGAATACCTACTAACTTAATGATGATGGTCTCCATATTATTGATGATGATGATGGTAATGACGATGGTTTTTGTTTGATAACGACGACTTATAAGATGGTTTCTATACTGATTAGAGCTCTCAAGAACTGCCCTCAATGTTGTGCTTTGCCTCTGGTCACTTCCTGTCAGCACCTGTGTGTCCAATCAGACTCAAAGCTGATCGTTTGCTCTTACTGACATTGTTCCCTTTTTTCTAGATCCTTGCTTGTGTTGTTCTTACTCTCTGATGTACGTCGCTTTGGATAAAAGCGTCTGCTGAGTGAATTGTAGAATTGTAGAATCTCTTTGTGTCGTGTATCTGCAAAGAGGAGGACGGGGTAAACACACTTGGAATGTGTTTTTTTGTGGTGTGACACAGAATTGAAATTTTCGGGCTGCAGACTGTCTCTGTCGTGCATGTGGACGTTTAAGAAGAGCGTTCTGTGGTGAGCCGTAATGCAACACGTTTGGTGACAATAAAGAGGGAAAGCAATTTGACATTTTTTTCCCCATGCTGCTCACGAAAGAAAAGACAAGTGCACAACAACAAAAAATGAACTTGATGAAAAGTGAAAACTCTGTTTAACACACAGACACTCTCACAGCCTCTTAATGGAGTCAGCATGACTCAGGCGGAGAACATATTTGGAGTTGTTTTGACAGAAGGTCGATCTTAAAGGGAAGATTTAAGAGTACCTGCGTGCAGCCTGCAGGTATGCAGCAGTTGAGCTCTGCAGGCCACACACACACACACACACACACACACACACACACACACACACACACACACACACACACACACACACACAGAAATCCCTTATCACGTTTTCATCCAGGCCATTAAAGAGAGAGAGAGAGAGTGGAGGAGGAGGAAAGAGCAAAGCAGAAATAAAACGTTTTCTGTTTTTTCACGCTAGCAGAGCTGTTTCAGTCTGTCTCTGATCTTGGCCATGTTTTTTGTTTTTCAAGTAAGAGCCGCTCGAAAGGCAAAGGCCATCTTGGAAGACCCTCAGCACCCCCTGCATGCAGAGTTTAAACTTCTACCGACAGGGCGGAGGTTCACTTATTTAAGGAGGTCGAAATCAAATAGATACCTGAGGTCGTTTGTTCCATCAGCTGTTGGGTTTTTAAATAAGCTGTAGGTATTGTTGGTCTTTTGTCCCTTACCTCACTCACGTCCATCATGGTGATATCCATGGTAGTTATGTTTTATATGTATTTATGTCATTGTGCTGTTTTTTATGGATGTATTGCCTATATGGACCGCTGTTGCAAACCAATTTGCCCCTCGGGGCACAATAAAGATTTTCCAAATCCAAATTCTCCTTAATTATCTTGTTGTACTTTAAAACTTTCAAAGAAACCACAACCTAGTCCCATCTTGTCCATAGACACTTTATCCTGGCGGGACGTTACTGCTGCTGATTGATGCTCACCTGAAAGTAGACCGAATAATTAATACGTTTCTATCTTCGGACAACTTCCGGGTTCACCTGAGGGAGATTTTCTTCACTGGAGAGGATGAAAACAACTCTTCATGAGGTGAGTAACAAACAGTTAGATTTAAAAGAGGACTCGAGCTAACGGTCAAACCTCAGACTGTAAATATTAAGTTTAAATCTCGTGGACGAGGACGTCATGTTTCGGTTTGTCACGTTTTCATCTGGAAAGAAACCCGAGATTTTATAATAATTCATTAAAACATGACAGATGTATTTAGCTGTGAGATGAGTCTCAACACTTGTAGTTTTACAAGTAAATTGAGTGAATTCATTTAAATATAGGCTTACCTGCGTTCTCCCACTTTCTCGCGAGACTTCTTCCATGAGTCTGTGGTTACACACCTAACTTGATCATACACAGGTGGAACATCTGCTTTTATATGTTAAAGTCATGAAAGGTTTAGAGGTACTCCAAAACCGACTATTACAGGTAAAGATATCCAGATATGATGCAGAAGAAATGTTTAAAGGGCCTGTCAAAGAGTGTTTTTGAACTTTTCATCACTTTTTCTCTCATTGTTCACCACAAACCAAAAATAACAGTTAGAAGCAAAAGGTAGCCCGCTGCTCTTACAATTATTGTACATTTATTTTAGAGGTGAGCGACTTAATATGTGAAATATTTAGGGACACGTACCAAAGCTATGGTACCAAACTACACCACGTTGTGCCATTATCTGGACCCCTACTAAAGTGAGCACTTCTAATTCCAGGGTCCGGTCCATACATGTTAACATAACATAAAAGTCTACAAAGATGTAACACATCACCTCTAACACTGCTCAGGAATGAGGAGACGTAAAGGCATGTAGGTGTTTCAGTCTGAAGTCTGTCAACATTAAAAAGATCAGATCTGCTCCTCTTCTGAGCTTTATGTTGACTTCATAACAATCTCTACTCCTTTAAGTCGAGCAGCAGAAGAGTGTCAGTGTGTAAAAACAAAAGGCTCATTTATTAGCTGAACTAAATCTGCAGGAGTTTTCCATGTCACTGATTACAACAGAGGCCGATTAGGACGGGACCCTTAAAACATTTAGGGACTAATTAAGAGTATACTCACTTCTTCAGGCTCCACTTTGCATCAGCAGACCATTCAAAATATTAACAACAGAATATGAAGAAGATACATTAGAGGGATTCAAATAGTTCAGTCGTAATTTGAGGTCACTGATGGCGTTTATGTTTTATTAAAGGAGAAAATAACAAATATGCTAATGTCACGACTTAATGGTTAGGCTTAGAAATCAGTTTTTTTAAATGTTCCCACCACTCCGCTGTTTTAGTAACACCACTGGGAACAAAACTAATCAAACATCTCTGTATATTCATTTCAAATCATTTAGTTAACTCCTCCCCTGCTCTGTGTAAGATGATGTGAGGTTTCCAAACGATATCCAGCAGTCTGCGCTGACGATCGATCTCTTCCTCGTACTCCACGATAGTTCTTTTAAAAACTAGAAAAATGTCTTCTGCAGCAGCCGTTAGTCGCTGGTTGATAAACTCTCTCAGACTCTCAGCTGAACACATTGTTGTGGTTTTATTAAACTTTAAAAAAAGATGAACTAGGACAACAGGAAAGTCTGAGAGGAAATGTAGCTGCGTTCAGATCTGGTGCTCGTGCTGTTTCCTTCCGCTGTGTGTCACACTATAAAGTATCCTACCGACGGTGGAGGTGCGGCAGCCTTTTGTTCCGCTTTCTGTGGATTTATTTTGTTCAAAACATGTTTTTATTATCAGAAACAAGACATAAAAAACTTATTTTTATTAAAAAAACTAGATTATATTGTACAGTGAGTTACTATGGTTACAGATAGACAGAAAGTGTGTTATTAAGGTTAGCCTACAGGGACAGTGACTTACAGAGATACTTTATTGATACAGAGGGAAATTCTATAATTACTAAAGTTACACAGGGACAGACTGTTACCATGGTAACATGAACAGTGGTATACTAAGGGTGCAGGGACAGTGAGTTACTTCAGTTACCGGGAATGTTATTATGGTAACCGGGACATGCTGTGTCTGTCTGGAATATGCTCCAATCTGATTTTTTTTGTCCACAATGAAACTAAAATAATGACATGAATTATATACTGAACTAAAGTCTATATTTACTGTGTCATCCAAAACTTCGGGTCGGCTTCATGAATTAAATCATGAGGAATGAACTTTTCCTCGATGGGACCTGGAGCCTGATGAACATCTGAAAACAAACGACTCAAGAGGACAAAAACATAAACATCAGAAAATAACACCAACTTCATGTTTGAGTCAAATTAAGTTTAATTTCAAAGAAGATTAATGTACAGCCTTAATAAAATCCAGACTGTGATATTTAATAAACAGAAGTGGTTGATGTTATTTAATGCAACATGGCCGTCGTATAAGAGGCGGATTGGAAGCAGTGAAACTTTGTGTTGACATGGTGTCAGTTATTTAAAAAGTAAATCACTTGTAGAATATAGAGACATTATTTGAGTGAATTATCAAGAGTAACACACATGAACAACATGACAGAAAGATCACTGTGTCTGGGTTTACACCAAGAGCAGAAACACCAGCCCATCTTAAAACACGGGGTTAATTAGATCAGACGAGGAACTCGTAGAGAATGTGTTGAAGAAATGTGGAGAACATGTTCCCTCTAAAGTGAAGAAGAGTCCAAGTATTCAGTTACAAACTACAGAGAGACTCAAAGAAAGCTCAACTTCCTTCACACTTCACTTCATTACAGAAGTCCAGTCAAAGATTCTTTTTCTGCCTTTGGATCGCTCCACACTCCTGTCCACTAGGGGGCAGTGATTACAAAAAGAGACATTAAACTTGAACATGAAATATAAAAACATAAGAACAAATAAAAGAGCTGGCATCATCTATCTTTCTTTGTGTTTCCTGACACAGAAATAATCTCTTCAGATCGATCAGTCTGGGAGGAAACTGTGGAAACAGTGACACCTGCTGGCAGAAAGCAGTGATAGCAGCAACAGAACCTAAACATGAATTATTATTTAAATAAAACCCTCCACAGATTGAATTTATTTCTATTTAAAATCCTGAGATAATAAAAACAGAAGGTTCAAACATCAAAGTGTAATAAACATCAGAAGTTAAAAATAAAGATAGTTTGATAACGTGTCCGTTGTTACCCTGACATGATGAATGAATATCAATGATTGAGTCTGCATGTTATTCAGCTCGTTTTATATCATCTCATATTACATCAAATATTCAGGTGCTGACTCTGCACCTGGATCCAGACATCCTGTTTGTAGTTCTTTTAAAAACTCAGTGAAGCCTCCTCTTTGTTTTGATCCAACAAAGAGACGACTGATTTATTATCAGACGACCAACGACTCGTGGTTAAAAGCAGAACTTAACACTTTAACTTGCACAGCTGGAATCAACTTCTACTGTTATCTGTGAATATGAGTCAATGAATAACCTGCACCACTACACATGTCCACAGGGTGGCGCTGCAACAGAAACATTTATATACGAATCAAAGAGTTCATCTTCGGTCGTTGAGTCATGAAGCAGTTTAAATTCAGAATATGAGAATAGAAAAATGTCCGAGGTCATGGTCCTGTGTGTGACGGTGGAGCTGATCTCAGAGCAGCTCAGACTGCAGCACTGAGAGTCATCTGCGCTGTGATTGGTCCGTCAGTCTCCCAGTAACACAGCCCAGTTAAAGACTCACCAACACACCAGCTGCTGCTTCCAGCTCTGTGATCAGCAGGATCCTCTCTTTAAAGACTCAGCACCTGTTGATATAAAAAGACATAAATGAGAGATTACACTCTGAGAGAGACTTCATGATTATTCTTTATATTATTCATGATAAACACAGACGGGGCTCGCTCCAAGCTATGTAACAGAGCTGCTGACACCATATGAGCCAGCCCGCAGTCTTAGATCCTCAGGTGGGGGCCTCCTGGTCGTTCCAAAGTCGAGATTTAAAACTAAAGGTGACTGGGCCTTTTCAGTCAGGGCCCCTTGACTTTGGAACGACCTCCCTGAGGAGATAAGACTCGCAGACTCCCTCAATTCTTTTAAATCCCTTCTTAAAACATACTTTTACAGACTTGCTTTTATGTGATGTCGTCTTCTTAATGTCTTTTCTTACTGGTTTTACTATTTTTATTTTATTTTCTTCTTTCTTTTCTTTGTTTGCTTTAGTTTGTTCTTGTTTTTGTTTTTGTTGTTTGTCAAAGCACTTTGTAAACCTGTGTTTTTAAAAGGTGCTATATAAATAAAGTTATTATTATTATTATGATCATATAATATCATCGTTATCATGATTATTCTGATTATCAGTGATACAGAACATCCAGTATGAAGAGCAGCAGGGACTTCAGTCCTGCTCAGAAGTGAAGTGGGCGTGGAAAGTAGCACGCCACCTTTCAGCTCTCGTGGTCACGTGTTGGTGACTTGAAGCTTAAAGGGACAGAGAGTCCTTGAAGGCATCATCGTGTCAGAGACAGTTGAGTGATGTGTTTACTGAGAGTCCTTGAAGGCATCATCGTGTCAGAGACAGTTGAGTGATGTGTTTACTGAGAGTCCTTGAAGGCATCATCGTGTCAGAGACAGTTGAGTGATGTGTTTACTGAGAGTCCTTGAAGGCATCATCGTGTCAGAGACAGTTGAGTGACGTGTTTTGTGAGAGTCCTTGAAGGCATCATCGTGTCAGAGACAGTTGAGTGACGTGTTTACTGAGAGTCCTTGAAGGCATCATCGTGTCAGAGACAGTTGAGTGACGTGTTTACTGAGAGTCCTCGAAGGCATCATCATGTCAGAGACAGTTGAGTGACGTGTTTACTGAGAGTCCTTGAAGGCATCATCATGTCACAGACAGTTGAGTGATGTGTTTACCGAGAGTCCTTGAAGGCATCATCATGTCAGAGACAGTTGAGTGATGTGTTGAACCGGTGACCCTCCGATTCCCAACCCAAGTCCCTACAGACTGAGCTACTGCCGCTCAACAAGCAGCCTAATGCCAGAGTTAGAGTTAATGGAGGAATGTAAATGTATTTTTAAGATCTCAAAAGGTACCAGACGAGGAGATCCATTGTCACCATTGATGTTCGTACTATCTATTGAACCGCTGGCAGAATATATTAAGGTAGAACAAAAAATAAAAGGTATATCCAGTGTTTCCCTACCATTATATTAGGGGGGCGTCATTTCAGGGTACACATTAAATATAAATAAGTCTGAGGGAATGCTAATGGGCTGTACAATCAGGGATGAAATCAAACAGAAATAAGTATTTCATTGGGATGTCGAGAGGATAAATTACTTTTTTTCCCCAATTAAGATGCTAGAAATGAGAGAGAGATTAATGAGCATTATTGTAATGCTGATGTTCTGAGTTTTAACTCCACTTCCACAGAAGTTACGTGAACGTGCACGAGCCTGCTGGTTAAGAACATCGGGAGGTAATCAGTGTTGATAAATCCCATGTTCTTAACCTGCAGGCTCGCACACGTTCGGGGACATTTACATTCAGAAACGCCTCCAATTAACCATTTATGGTAACAACACACCTCTTTAAAAACCACCTGAATATATTTACCTCGTCGGAATAATGACTACGAGAGCAAAGAAAAGGAGCTTCATAACAACAGGAATGGAAGTGGAAGAGGTTGAATAAAAAAGGGTAATAAATAAAGACATAAATAAATAAAGAGATAAAATAAGGTTAGGAACTCTCGCGCTAAGTGACCCAGATAAATGATTAGTCGAAGTTACTAACAAAAGAACAAATGCTGCATGAGAGAAGGTGACAGGTCAGAGGAGAAAATCTGTTTCAAACCACACAAAATCACTTATTTTGTGTTTTGAATGAAAAAAACTGGGAACATGCATCCAGGTTGAGATGGATTCTGGCGTGCTGTGACACTCGTGGTGCTTTTTATTTGTAGTTTTAATGTTCTACCTCTAGATTCTGTGTGTGAGCATGCTCAGAGCTGTGCTTATATTTACTCACATTTCTAAGTAAAAGAACAAGTTGATCAATTCCACTCTTTGTGTGGGAATGTTCTTACTCATTACGCACAGATCCGTGCTCACACACTGTTGATAGATGAGCCCCCTGGACTTTTCTCTTCTCTGGAACCTTTCTTCTAGGTGTATTGTTCTTTTTTCAGCACTTTTGCAGTAATTTGTTTGTATATTTAGTCACTTTTAACTTCTCATCTGCCTTGGTATGATGTTTACATTTTGATGATTAACTTTCTTTGTTTAAATGTGTAACCTTTTTACTAAACCATGTGACTACTACTGATCATGTGACTGGCTGTAAAGCGTTAAAGGAAGTAGCCTGGCTGCCATTTTGTACCTGCCCTGATGAAGGCCTGTATGGCTGAAACATGTTGGCATGTTTTTATGAATCTGTAGCCCTGATGAATTAA